>NC_142086.1:72192029-72272029 GCF_054644295.1 Miniopterus natalensis
TGACTTCAATATAACTTTCTGGCTTCATCATTCACCACTCCTCTTTCATTACTTCAAGGATGCGTGGCCTTGCTGGACCATACTGCCGTTTGTATTGTCATACCTTTGTTCTTGCTGGGGTTCCTACCTCACTTTCTCACTGAGGAAAACTTCACCAGTAAGTTTTAGTTCAAATGCCACCCTCTTCTTTGAAACCTTCGCTGATCAATATCCCTTGAACTCAAGTGGATCTGACTGCTCCTCCTAGCTTCTTACGCATTTTAATACCTTCCTTATGAAATGTATAATACTTTATTCCTTCATTACAGAAAATGTCCATCTCCTTGAGAGCTGAGCACATAGTATATGTGACAGAAATTGCTAGCACTCTCTTCTTCATGAGAGTCTGGCCAGACTACATTTTCTTACCTCCTTGGATTTAACTGTGGACATTTACCTGAGTTCAAGCCAATGAAAGGTGAGCGTAAGTGGCATGTATCATGTTTCCACACCTGGCTTATAAAAAACTCCCATGTAATCCTCATTTTCCTTCCCCATCCATTGGCTGAACAGAGGACCTATGGATGGTGAACCACAATGATGAAATCTGGTTGCTGATTTCTGCAAGGAGCAGAAATGCTTTCCTGATGATTTATATTACACAATGATATGAACACAAAGTATATTTATATTGTTTTAAGGTGCTGAAATTTGGGGGTTAACACTAAGTGAATGTTTCTTAAACAAATGAGTAAAAAGATTTTGAAAGTTTACACAAATATTATGTTGTTCCTTCTAAAGTGAAATCTCCTTCAGAAAAGAATCCCTCTATGGCTGTTTTACCTGAATGATGGAGATCAGAAGGCCAGCTGCAGAGGTGATATGGGGCTAAGTAAGGGGCTATTTAGTATGTGGAGTCAAGCGCATATTACCAGAATTTATTCTCATCTTTACTGATTTTATTTAAAAACTCCATAGGTATAGGACTTTTTAGATTATTGCAGTTTGCTTAAGTCAGATTTTAAATGATGTGAGGAAGAACTTTACATGCCCTATGAGAAAATCAATTGAGTCAAGAATTGAAAAAGACCGACAGGGTACCTAATTCATCCCCTACTTTCAGAAAAGACTGTATTAATATTCCCAGAGAAAATCTTTTTATAAGGGTTTAACTTTTCTCCTATGTGTAAATCTCTTCGGAGGTTCTTTTCTATATGTAGCCCAATCTCTGAAATTTTACCACCACGAACAGACCAGAAATGTTGAGGAATTCTTAAGAAACAGAAAGCAGATGGGTTCAGATCTAAGGGAAAATGATTAGAGGAAATCACAGCCAATCATATTCAGAAGACTTATATAGATATGGAGAAGCTGCAGGGGTAGTTTAATTTTAGAGTCCGTAGAAACCAAGCACAGGAGGCAGGTCTGCCTGGGGCAAATGTAAACGGAGAACTATGATTGGAGCAGCTGAACAATGGCACCTCCCCTGCATGGGGTAAGCAGGGTCTAGGTACTACCTGACCACAGGTTAAAGCAGTGAGTGTAGGAGGTACTAGGCCCAGTGAGGTAGTTTTCATTTTAACCTAGAGAAGAAAAATCAGTCGATATTTTTAATGCCTCAGCAGGAAAAAAGTGTTTCAGTTAGTAGGGAGAAAACAACTTTTAGTTATCAGCTTCTTTAAAAATAAAAAATTGGTGGTTTGTGTTATATAGAGAGAAATTTATAAAGAAATGTGACAAATTACGTAATTTTGGATCAAGGAGTGGCATACATGCCTCAAAGCAAATAACTCTGGATTTTAAAACTTGGTTGCTAAATCACTAAAGTTTTGAATTCGAGGAAATGAAGTAAGAACGTGAAAAATGCAGAAGCCTGATTTTTCTTTATATATTTAAAAACAAAGAGCCCCAGAGATTTCTAAAGGTCTAAAAGTGAACTTAGACATAACAACAGAAAAACAAACAAACACACATTTAGACAACACTAAACCTGTATTAGTTTAGAAACTGTTAAGAATGGCTTTCAGAGAGAAAACATTGGAATTAATACTTATTAAAAATGTTATTCTAAAAAAAAGAAATCCTAATCAGCCGTGATCTTTAAGGTTTTCTCAGATTTTTTGCTGGGTTTTACCTATAGCTCTTACACTTATCTAGACTTCAGTGCAGTTGATAACCTCAAAACTACCAAACTCACTTAAAAATTTACATATGAACATAGTTGCTGCTTCCTCATATTTAAAGAGTATATAACTATGATCATATTAGCTCCGCCTCCCACTGCCTCTGTCTCCTCTGCACACACAGCACAGAAGTGAGATCCATTAATTTTAACTTCTTATTCCTTACCAACCTCTACCATTAGTAAATACCAGCAATACAAAAGTGCACGTAAAAATGTTTACTCATGTCCAATATGTGAAATAATGATTCCAAATCTGCCTCAAACACCACAAAAGGTCAATAGTAACTACAAAATTTACAAACATGAAATTGTTAATTATTACAGAGCCACTGGGGGAAAAAGAGAAATAAAGCCACTGTTCACTATCAACAGATGCCCTAAAAACATTAATTTTTGCTAGATCACCTTGAAAATGGGCTGTTTCATTAGTTCCTTCACTGTCTATTTATGAAACAGGTAAAACAGATGACAGAAAATTCTCCAGCAGAACACTATACCCAAATTACTGAGCTAAGTGCTGAGGACTGAGAGATAAATAAGTTCAGAGGCTAGAAAGGGAAATGTAAAAACAAACCAAAGCATGTATAGAGGTACTTTGGAAGGAATGAAGCAAGAGGACACAGGGCTAGGACGAAGCTGTACCTGAGCTGCCTCCTGCAGGACAACCGTTAGCCAGGAGGGGGCAGGCCAACCATCTTGTTGATAAAGTCTCAATGAACCAGCTCAATTACATTTTATGGGTACAATCTAGTCCATATGGGCTTTGGAATAAAGAGTAGTAGAAAGCCAGGAGGTATGTTGTCATAGAATTCAAGGGACATTTGACCAGGCACAGTGCTATGTCCCCAAAGGGTGCTGTCTACTGCCAGGGACACCCTATCAATTCAAAATGACCACAGGTCAAGAATGAAGTTGCAGCACAAATCATACACAGCACAGTCAGATTCTCAGAATTCCACAAGTGTCTGGAGCTAGAAGGAACCTTGGAGATCCCCTGGCTCACTGTTGCACACAGCAAACTCCATGGAACACTAATTCCTCCTGATTCTCCGTTTAGGTAAGGTTCCACAGCGGAGTAAGAACGGGCAACAAGACACCGAATTCCCCTCATGGAACACAATAATCATCAACTGAATTAAAGCTCTCAGATATTCTGTGGTTAAGTACACCTATTTAACTTAGTTTTGCCTGTGTCTCCCAATTTTACTTCACTAAAGAACCATTCTTTCCCTGTAATATAAATAAAGTATATACTTTGAGAAATGCTAATCTAGTCTGTTTCACAACTTATTTTTATTTTTCCCCCTAACTCAGATTCTAAGAGGTATAAAGATATTTCATCATTTATGCCCGGCCGGGCATGGCTCAGCGGTTGAGTGTCGACCTAGGATCCAGGCCATCAGGGTTCGATTCCCGGTCAGGGCACATGCTCAGGTTGTGGGCTCGATAAATGCCTCTCTCGTCATTGATGTCTCTCTCTCTCTCTCCCTCTCCTTTCCTCTCTCTGAAATCAATAAAGATATTTTTAAAAATAAAAAAATAAAGATATTTCATCATTTAAAAAATTTCTTTCTTTAAAAAGAAATACTCCCATTTGAATATATGAAGAACTATTACACTTCCAAAGGACAATTATTCTGAAGTCTAGGAATATTTTTGTAGCATCTCATGCTTTAAGTTATATTTAAGTCATAAGATCATTTACATTTATTTCTGCAAATTATTAAAACAGTAATAAATGGTGCTTTTGTTGAAAACTGCAGATTCAGTGAGAATGACAAGTAGAAAACCAAAAAATGATATGGCATTGTTTTAACTTTATTTTTATTGTTGACACTATTACAGGTGTTGCTATCCCCCCTCCCCCTCCCTTGCCCACCTCCATATGGTATCTTTTAATTATATCTTTTTTCTTTTCTTTTCTTTTAGCACGAATAGGGGAGTATAATTATTTGAAACATATGAAATGATTTGGTTTGTCGCTTTTACATAAAATTTCCTTTTACATACTCTGTAGTAGTTCCCAAAGTAAAAGCCTTTTCTTTCACTATATCCTATGTCATGTCTTCTGGACTTTCTTTTAATTCTTATATCCCCAAAGGAGGCTTAAAGATTACCCAAACTTGCAAGGATTTACTTTATGTGCCCTTTCTTTTTATTCTGCTGGAAAATTTTCTATGTCATCCCTTAGAAAAGCTGTGATGACCAATTTCACTGCTGACTGACACTGAGTATGTCCAACAGACGTGCTGGTCTAATGCAGCTGTACACAGAATAATGTTCTTCACTTGAATGGGCATCTTTATTCCCAATGCTCCTGCTGGAATCCATGAGCATTCCAATGACAAGGAAGGAATCAAATAGGTCTAACTACCATTTAAGATGAAAAAGTGGAGAGCTAATAGTTTAAAAAAATAATGAAGTGCTGTAGCCTTCTGACCATGCTTAGATTTCCCTTCTCCAGTTGTGTTGATGCCTCATGCTTACCCATCTTCCCAACCTGAATAAACTGCTTAGCCACAGTAACTGGAATGTCATTTGCTAAAATCTAAGAACGAAAGTTTAAAACAATTGAAAACAATCCAATAATAATGACATGGGGATACAGAACTGCTGTGATGTCTAGTCTCTCAATGAAAAGCAGTACTAGATTTTTTTCTTTTCGCAGAATGCTGATATGGAAAATAAAAATAAATGCATCATCCTGTGTTCCTTTGACTTATTGCACATCCATCAACTGAATGTCAGTTTGAAGTCAGTTGGCCACCATTACAACCCCCATTCCAAGAAAGATGTTTCAGCATTTCAGAAAAACTCTGGGGTTTGGAGCTACAGAATCACACCCTTTAAAAGGAATCATGTCCTAGACTCCACTAAGCAATCTGTAATGCTTATTCTTTTCAGTAACTCCACCCCATCAATACATATTTTTAACAAGTAATTAAAGGTAAGCGACTCTTTTAAAAATAAGAACCAAAATCCAGATGGGAATGTTAAACTATATATGTCAGAAATAAGAATGAGATGCAAGTTTTCCATATCAAATAAATTATGCTGCATTTGTTTCCCGAATTTTCACTATATTCTTAAACTACAAAAGGTGTTTCTTTTTAATAAAATTATATATTTTTATTTATATCATTTGTTTTCATGGCTTCAATTCCTCACAGGAAACAAAAACTTACGTAGGCCTACTATGCGTCAGTCACTGTGCTAAATATTCCAAGATACAGCTATTTCACATAATCTTCAAAAGTTTCATAGATGCTTAATAATTTGCTCAAGGTTAAATACCTAATAAATGGGTGAGTCAAGAATTAAAACAGGCGTGTATGCTCTTTTCATTGCCCTATAATAACTTTTTAAAAACTGTGTGGAAATAACTTGTATAAAACAACTCTAATTCTGCTAGTGCTTCTAAATGAAGGGTAATTTATCCTTTTTTAGTTTAAGTTCAGTTATTGAGTCAGAAAGGTCATGTATGAAATGCTATTGCTATTGTAAAGTAAGTATGAAAGCAAATAATTTGGGGTGAAATTGCCATGCTCTTAATAAAGTCTGAAGTTGTTTTCTTTCAGGGATATGAAATGCTCAGTGTTTAAGTGCATGCCATGATTTTGGTTGCCTCAACTTGAAAGACGCATCATTTAAGTCTGAGGCCAATAGCTGGATTGCTGTGCTTTAATACATACATCTCTATACTAAAAATGCTAACACCTCTGAGAAAATGCAGACTTCCACTGCTGAGTCCACAAATTTTCCCCAAAGGAGCTTTCTGCCATGTCCTGATTTAATCCTGTTAAAAGTATATTTTAAATGCATCTTTTATATACCACATTATGATAGAGGGAGTTGTATCACTGTCCTACTAACTGGAATGTCCCTACTAAGCTAAAGAATACTGCAAATAGAATTCACAATTAATCATGCAGGCTTTGTTAGATGACAACCTGAAGCACCCTGGAGCTGTGACCTGGTTTTGGAACGATCTCTGAGATTTCTATTCCCCTAGATCTGTGAAAATGAGGCACATAATGAAACTGTTGCATTTACTCTCCAGGGTTAACTGTAAACTGGACCAATGTAGGGCCTTTACCAGCCTATTAACGAAAAGGCATGTTCTTTTCTCTCCTATGACAGGTGAGTTAAACAACAGCAGTGGCAGCTGAAGGAAGAAGAGATAAGGGAAAAAACTGGTATCCCTTAAAATTATAGTCATGATCTATACCGATGCTCAGAATTCAGTCTCAAACAGAAACGACTAAATACAAACAAGTTGAAGATCGCAGAAATAATAAGCCAGAACTTTCCTGGATTTGAAATGAATAAGAAATGTAAGAAATACAGGGTGGGGCAAAAGTAGGTATTCAGTTGTGAGTACATGAAACACAGAGCTATTCTTGCATTATTATTAATTATTGTATTATTTTCCATATGAACAACTGTAAACCTACTTTTGCCCCATCCTGTATATAAGAAATTTAAGATTTATGTAAGTAATTTCAAAAACATTTCTTTCTATTATAGGCAAATTTTTACTAGCAAGTTCATGTACTTCATTAATAAAGCATACTATATATAAAACATATGTTTTAAGCATCCTTTAAATTATTTTGATGATAAAAAGACATATCTACATATTTTTATAGGCCATACAAAGTAAATATACCAGAAGAAATTCATATATTCAGGAAAAAAGACTATAGTATACTCTTTTGAAGTTTTTCTCTTACTTCAATTCTATACGGTAGTTTTGAAACAAGAGAAATACGTTCAACAATATCCCAGTATGAAAGCAATTCAAAGAAAATAATATAATGATCTTTGTTACAGCCATTCTCATCAAGCTATGATGATGAGAACTGGGCCTCCAAATCAGTAGTGCAGCACCCATCAATTCTGCATTTAAACGCAGACACTACTAGTGATTTTCCAGTCCGAGGGTTAACCACCACCAATATTTTACAATCTCTATTTTGTTGCTAGTTATTTTCAAGTAGGCATTACGTAACTGTACCTTTGTTTAAGGTGGTGTTTCTCAACTTCAGTATGTATCGCATCACATGGAAAGCTTGTTAAAGCACAGATTCCTGGCCCCAGGAGGACCTAGATTTTGCACTTTAAAATCTTGACATAATTTTATTCAGAAACATAGAATTTTAAATTCATTTTATCCCAGTGTGATTTGTGTGTGTGTGTACCCATGAGTCACTCAGAAGAATGTTTTAAAATTTGCAAGTTATTTGGTGCTCTTTATTTACACTGAGGTCTAATTTAATTTCATTCTGATCAAAGAATATAGTGTATATGATCATTTTTGATATATGTTTAGATTTGCTTTATTAACTAATTATGGTTAATTTTGTAAATGTTTAATCAGTACCTGAAAAGAAGATATATTCCCTAAATCTTGAATTCAGGGTCTTATATGTGTTCACTAGAGCAAATCTATTGGCTTGTTATTATTTTGTTTAATATATTTCCCATTTTGGTAGCAGGATTCAGTTTATTTTTGCTATTGTGTCAATATTTGCTTTATATATTTTAGCAGGTGTTATCATATGCACACAAATCAGACACAATCAACGGGTGGAAATCTGATGCCGATACAGATACTCTGAAGGAGAGACCAAACAGTTTAACGAAGAGGACAGGGAATAAAACAAATCAAAGTGATCCACAAATGGAAAAATATTTTCACCAAGAAACAGGTGCCCCAGTGAAAGGCATGCTGAATTAGGGTCCAAGAAGCCACACCCTTATGCCAATTAGCAACTGTCCTGACAGGAAACTTGAAGATAAGCCTGAGTAATCCCAACTGCAAAATGCACATAATATTATCAATCTTTCTCTTTTTTTTAAGCAAGATATGTGGCCGAGATATAATAAAAAGACTTCTTTTTACTCTGTCAAAATAAGACTATGGATCTTCAAGAATATTTTTAATGGACATTGTCTCTCCCGTTCATCACTTTAACCCTAGCACTCAATATACTGCTACAGAGTAGATGCTCAATAAACACATGACTCAATGAATATTGCCCAGAAGCCAAGAAATATACTCCTTATTACCCAAATTTAGAGAAGCACAGGAATTGAGAGATTTAGAGAGAACTCTCTCTAAATGATTAGAACTGAAGTCAGTTTAATGATTAGAACTGAAGTCCAGTAGTTATGGTTGGTTTAGTGAAGGCACTCCTGGACCACTTCTCTCGCCTTGTCCAAGATTTCCTCTGGGAACAAGAAGCTAAGCAAAGATATCCAGACTATTTTTCTGAGGGGTATTTGACTTTGGAACAGTATTACTTTTGTGATGTAGGCTCAGTGGAATCCATAATCTGCCCAAGAAAGAGCTCTCAAGAAATGGTCAGAAAAACCTCCTTTTCCTTAATAGGACCTACAGGATCCTTCACCAAGTGGCCCCAACCCACCTTTCCCAGTGAGCCACCAGTCCATCCCATATTCTTTATTCTATAAACACTAAGCATTTATTCCAATTTAGTGATCACACCACACTCTTTCACAATTCTGTGTGTTTACTGTACCCTAGGTTTGGAAGGCTTTGCTCACTCTTTAAATGTTACATTTTACGAAAGCCCCTTCCAAACTTTAGGAGATACTCTTACAGCATCTCCACTCTGGCATTAACCATATTACATGTAATCATTTGTTTAACATATGTGTCTCTTACTCACCTCTGCATCCTTAAAACTTGGTTTGGTGCCAGTAAATGCTGATTACATTAACCTTTATTAAATTGTTTTTAGTATTTCAAAAAAGAAAAGAAAACACTGGCTAGAAAATGATCTATAATAGCTAAAAATATTTATAGCTTCAAAATAGCAAAATGGCTTTTATTTATACTGATGTCTGGTTACATATAAAACACTACCCTGGAAATTGGTATAAAAATATATTTTATATTTATATATACAAAAGCTTTTGGATCTTTAAAAAAAAATATTAATCATTAATTAGAGTACGATATCTTCTATACTATTACCGATTAATAACATGGTTATAATCAGGACATAACGAATTACTGAGAGGTTAAAGGAATTATAGCAGAGAGGTTAAAGGAATGCCTGGGTGTGAATCCTGGCTCTACCCATTACTAGCTGTGAGACCTAAGGTGATCATCTTAATTAACTTCTCTATCTCCATTAATTCATCTGAAAATAGTATTGATAATAGTACCTCCATCATAAGTCACAGAGTCGGTGTAAGGATTAAATAAATTAATATATGCCAAGCACTCAGAACAGTACATACTCCATTGTATCATATAAGGGTTAGCTATTACATTTATGTAAAATATACATTATCTAGACAATCTTATTGATATTAGTATTTACCTATAGTAATTATTAACATAAAATTATATATATCTGTACTGTGACAAAAAGGATATTCTGAGATTTATCAGTATCTCAGAAAATTACATTAATTAGCACATTATATTCTAGACATATGAATATTAATATTCCAAATATAAAATTTGGCATAACTCTTCAAAACTTTTAATTTTAAGATACTAATTTGATGTATGTTTATTTATTTCAGCACACATATGTAAATATGTCTATCTACAAGTTTTTAAGGGTGAACCCTTCTCTTAGCAAAAAATTCATTTAGGGTATGATGTAATATTCAGGCTTATATACTTTAGAAGTTTCCCTGTATAACAAATTTAAGAGCAATTATTATGAATTTGAATTTTGAATTTTCATAGTAATAAATGTCAAGTCAAATAAAAACCTTCAGAACTATAGTTAGAGCCACCAAAAGTCCTATACCCTTTCTCATACACAACAAATTTAGATGTATAGGAAATTTTTTCTCCTATATGAATGAATCGTTTTCCCTGATTTTTTACAATACAAACTTAATATTATATCAACAAAACAATGACACTGACAATAGTATTTTTCTTTTACCATGTGCCAGCATTCTGAAAGCATGACCTTGACATTTGATAATATTATTAAAAATTAACACCTACAAGTCAAGCAGATGAATACTTATGTAGTGTTATAAAAAGCACAACATAAACTATGCCAGAGTTTTCACTTCAAAGACTTGAAACACAAGTTTTAAAAACAAATACTTTAACATGGTGTTATTACTACAAATCAGTAGACCCAGAATTTACATATATAATACAATTTTCATTTCAAATGCACGTGTACACAAATTATTTTGCAAATATCTTTTGATTTATAATAAAAATAATCCCATTAAAGAAAAACATCAATATATTTTATCATAAAAGGCTAAGTAACTTGAGACATTGAAAATGTTTTATACAAAAGCTTCGGTCTTATTTCACACCATCTGTTTCAGTATTTTGAACTCTCTAGAACATATCCTCTTGTAAAACCTTAGATTTAAACTGGAAGAGCATAACTTAAAAACTTTACCCATTACTGTGTTTTGTTTAAAGCAATGCCTTCAGAGATTAAGTGAGCAAAGTATTTATGTTTTTGCTAATAATATTTCAGTCTTGAAAATTTTGTAAACCAAAATATGAGGAATAAATCAACCTTTGTGGACTTAGATTTTTGGATTCTTTTCCTTTGTGAATTTCTGATCTGCAAAATTACAGGCATAACAAATGGGAGCCAAGTGTGCAGCCTACTGTAAATTAAAGGTACTGTAGTAAATACACAGCACCTGAATATCACTAGGTGGCGCACCAAGAATAATTTATCTTTCTGCTTCTAGTCTGTTGGAATGTAAAACGGAATGACAAGACAAAGTACTCAGCATCAGTGTTTGTAGAAGTCTTACCTAAGCTAGAATAGTTCTAACTATTTATACTAAAATTTAACTCCTTTATAAGAAAATAATTTTTAGCATACATGAAACTTTAGTACAACAGATGATGTTTTATTTCCACTGGCTATTTTGAACACTGAAACAGTGCCAGTCAGGCTTTTAGGGAAGGCACTGTGTAAAACATAAGTAAATGTAATGGAACTACTTCATTAAAACCTTCTGTGAAAGTATCATCTAGCTTATAAGTGAAAAGTGCCAGCATACTACTTCTTACAGCTGTGAATGAATGATATGTGATTTTACAATATATAACATTTTAGAAGTTCTCATGCTAAGATTTTTAAGGATCCCGAGTGGAGCTGAAAGAAAACAGTGCAGGACCAAGAGCACTGGGTTCTCGTTCTGGCTTAGCAATGCTCCAATCTGTGAGCTGGGCTGCAGTTTCCCAGTCTGCTAACAGAGTTGGTTTTGGTTAGTTTTAATGTCCTCTGAAGCTCCAGAAAAATCACTGTAGGCTCTCTAAGAATGAGTGATAATACATTATGCCAGAAGATAACTTTGTTTTATTTAATATTTTTTTCTAGGAATAAAGTTTAGTTTAAATGTATATCCTGCTTTAATGAGGTCAAACCAAAAATTAAAATCTGAATAGTTAATCTTAACAGATATTAGAGCCAGCAGGAGGTAGAAAATATGGTTAAGATCATTAATCCAGCAAGCAAAACTATATTTAGAGAGATATTTGTTCTCATGGGGACAGGGTAATTTTTAAAATATCTTTTAAATATTTAAATAGATTTTAGTTCATTTAAATTTCAAACTGCTATTAACAATCTAGGTTTTACAAATATAGTGCTTAAGTGCAACACATTCAGAGCTTCCCAATTGTTGGGGCACAAATAAGTTATAGGTGTGCTAAAGTATTGATCCTCTTAGCCCTCAGGGCAACCGGGCGGGGTCTGAGGTGGTTGCAGTTTTGAGAGCCAGTAGCCTCTGGACAACAGCAGCCTCATCAGTCCAACCTAGTGTGTCAACCAAATATAATCCTTTTGCATGTCTCAGTATAAGAAAGACTGAGAAGCACTGTACTATAGTATCTGTTTTATGTCCATTTTATCTGTAACATTAAAATGTCTCCTGTAAACTTTCTCCATAGTTAACTTGGAGACTCATAAAGTTTTCAATAATTACACAATTTTTAGTTGAAATTAATTTCACAAAACAGTATGAATACCTATGACTAATCATTTAAAGGGTATTTTAACACAGGGAAAAATATGTAGAGTTCCTGCGTTAAATAACCTAATTTATCTAAAACCTATTTAATAGTAAACAAACACATCATTATATATGTCATAGACCATGTTCTTGGCTCATCAACTTTAATAGTAAATTAAACTGCTACAGATTTTTTTGCGATATTTTTTCTATACTTCTACTATAGAGGACTAAATATGACCTGTAAGAATAAAGGTGCATAATAACTTCAGAAGTTATGAAATTAATTTGTGAAGTACCATATGGGCATATAATTATCCAGTTTTTATTGTTATTTTGACTATATTTTGTAAGTAACCATAGTGTATATACACAGACTCTCTGTCGTGTGTGTGTGTTATTTCTAGGAAAATGTTTTTATTTAATTCCTAAGATTAAGGCTGAAGTCACTGATGCAAATTATGTAAAAGATATAATGCCCGATATTATAAAATATGCGATACGTGATATCTTAGGCTAGTATATATTTTATGAATAACAACAATCTAGAAACAGTATGTGGAAAAATTGTTAACCTAAAATCATCACCGAAAGCCTCAGTTCTGCAAAACTATGAAAGCCAATCTCAATTCAAAATGAGTTAAATATTAAACAAACTTCTCTGGAGGAAGAGACCGCAGGTAGCTTTGTCAGTGTTATCAGAAAGATTAACATTCTAGTCATAGATCTTTAAGGAAAAAAAAGGACACGAAGGAGGGACAATGGCTGCTGGGAAGCAAAGGTAAAAATTGACAGATAAAATTCAGTAACAGCAATCAGGGCAACCCTCCCCAAAGACTCTCTTATGTCCTGGTTACTGCCTACTGTATTAAGACTGCCTTTCTCATCACTTAATGCTTATTTTCATCACTTTGCTTAAAATATTGATAATCAATTAGGGCTACGTCTGTTTTGCCACAGAATCTGTGTCACAGTCTATCAGACTGTCAGGGCCAATTCAATCCTCATTCAAAGTTAATTTTTTCTTCATAAATCTGCCTTTGGAGGAGTCATTAGGCGCAGAACATAGCCGGAGGTGCAATCACCTATTCTCTTTCATTAGTGGCAGGCAGAGAAGGTGAGGGAGATTATTAGAACTTTGGAATGATCACAAAGCAGCGTGCTGCCTGTCAGATCCCCCCAACATTTAATTCATCTAGCCAACTCACCAGCACTCTTTGCCAACAGTTTTAAATGGACATTATTCATGAACATCTGTGACATGCTGAATATTCTGAACTGGAAATGATGAAAAAGCAATGCCCCTTTTGACTTTAAAATTAATTCTATGGTCAAAACAATTAAGAATATAACAAACATGTTTTGTGATGTTATTTTTAGTCATCTAAGATATGTTTAAGGAGCAAAACAATTTGCTAAAGCAAATATATAAGGGAAAATTCATACATGAAAATTCATAGTGTTAAGAAATTAAAACAAAAAAGAGACTATTTTATACCTACATTAAGGATGACCAGGATTTTTTCCCCAAAAGTGGGTTTTAAAATTCACATTAAAATTAAAATTTTTATTTAATGTGAATATCTTGTTTAGCAACATACCACAAAATAAAATGATCCAAAAGGACTTATATAGGGCCAATTTAGATAAAAAATATTCTACTTGAAAATCTGATAGCGATCATATTGTTTTATACTGCAAATGTCTTAGAGCGGTGTATTATGGGTAGAATTTTGATAGAGAAACAGTGTAATAAAAGAAATAGGCTAAATAAATAAGTAAAAAGAAAACTTTAAAAAAACAACTCATTTTCACTTAAAAGCTATCTTAATTTATTTTTTGCAATAAAAGGAAAATCTGGATTATTTAAAATGCTTTGTTCATTAGAGTGTCCCACCTTTTATAATCTGGAATAAGGATATTATGTTAGCTGCTGACCCAGAGATCAAAGAAATGCCTTGCTAGATATACTTTTTTGTGGAGATGTACCTGCAAGTTATTTAAACATGTACTCAGAATATCAAGTTGATGACACCAAGATTTTAAATGTTGTTATCAAAGTGACAATGTTGTATCATCGTAGAATACTTTTTACTAGAAATTAGCCTCAGGAAATCACTGGAGCAGCATTTCCCAAACTGTGTCCCACACAATGAGGTGCTAAAAGGGTTCTGTAGTCAAACACCTTTGAAAAACATTTGGTTGAACATAATTAAATTATTTCTCTACTGCAGAACCCATCAGACTATAATATGCTAGTATGTCTTGCTTCTCTCTACAAGGAAAATATAATGTGCTGATGCCCAAACTTATTTGGTCATGGAACCATTTTTTGACATCACTAGGATATCAACAAAAGGTTTTCCTAACCTTCCATGTTAACTATTTATCTTCTGTCCACAACAGATCGGATACTCCACATCTTATTTATTTTAGAAATGTCTACTGTGGACATATATACCAGGCACTGTGGGAGGTGATAAGGTTACAATAGTGAACAAGGTGCTGATCTCAAGTTGCTCCTAATCTAGTACAGAATGCAGTTATTCATTTGTAGGTCTGTCTTCCCTCTGTGAGCAATTTGAGAAAATAGAATGTATCTTATTCCTATCTATATAGCCCTGAGACCCAGCAACTAGTAGCAGTAGCAGCTCTAGAAATACTTGTTAAATTGAAGCATAATTTCCTTTTCCTTAGATGGTTCCAATGACTTCACACTGAACACCAGTCTCCTTCCCCACCCTTTCCTCTTTTTAAGTTAGTATCCACCCTAACCAATAATTATATTGTGTAATATGAAGCTGTAGAGAAGCTAAATTCTAAAAAAATTCACAAACATAAAGCAAGACTGGCAAACTAGCTCCAGTTTAATGGCAGTGGCTGCCTTAGGTTTTGAGTGGAGAGGGTTTCTATCGCTTGTTTGGGTTCAGGGGGAAAAGGGTGATGATCAGTTACAAACAATGGCCATCCTACTTTTAAAGTCTTTGCATGTTAGAGAGATTCATAATGAAAAAGGGTTTCAATAACTACTACTACTGCATTCTACTATACATCAAATACTATGCCACTACTGCTACTGCTACCACCACCATTACCATGACGGCTGCATGAAATAAACACTTTTCTATATTTTAGGCAAAATGGATTTTACTCTGGGAATTGGGTACTTACAAAATTGTTGGAAGGGCTAAAAGCATGGGCTCTGAGTTAGGCCTCTAAGGGTGATCCTCAAATATACATCGAGGCAAGTGATTAATGTTATACTTTTTGGGCAAATTTATATAGCCAACAAAATTATGCTAATTAAAATTAAGAAACAAGTTGGGAAAATTTTTCTGATAGAAAAGTAGACACAAAAAATCAGAATAAAAATACATTTATGTGATATAAACATGGGTAAGGGAACAAAAAAACCACTATATTTTATATTTCTATATATAATTTGATCTCTTTCTGAATTCTCTTAGGCTTCACTGATCAGACTGCTGATTCCTACACTAGTAACACATTTTAATACTTGGTCTAGCCAAATTAGCCCCATTATTATGACTTTATATTTGGGAGGGGTAAATACTCATGACATTATTCTTCTGAATGAATGTTAGTATTCTTTACGTTAAACCCCCCACCCCCAAAACTACAAATAAACAATACAAACTACAAATAAACACCAAAACTACAAATAAACAACACAATTCTGTTGGGATTTTGAATAACTGCTAAATTAATGCATTAATTTGGGGGAAATGAAAATGTTCATAATATTAACTCATCATCTAAGAGCATAGCATGTTTTTCATTTATTTAAATAATTTGTGTCTTTCAGTGAAGTTTAGTAGATATTCAGCTAGGTGGTGACATTTCATTCTAGCCCCCTTTCCCTTCCAATGCCCCTCTTTAAAGACACATTTTCTGAGGGACTTATTGAAACTCTGTCTCACTTCTCCAACACCCATTCATTTTTCAATCCGTTCCAACATGGCGTCTAACTTTATCACTTGCCAAAATTGCTCTTTAGTGACTTCAGCATCACAATTTCATTAGATACTTTTATTGAAAATACAAGTAATAAGTAATGAAATATTTAAAATATCCTAAAAATATACAAAATACCATAATTTCACTTAAAGTAACAGATGTTAATATTCCATCATACCTATTCTCCCTATATTTTTGCTACCTAGTATTGTCGGACTTTTTAATTTTTGACAACCCTGTTGGTCTGAAATGACACCATCTTTTATACACACACACACACACACACACACACATGCACACGCAGTTCTTTCTGGAGAGATTACCTCTTCAGAAATTGGCCATTAGGGTTACTTTCTGCAAGACTGTCTCATTCCTTGACCTATGCTGTCTTTCTTATTGATTTGCAGGATTTGAAAGGCTACTTTATATATTCTAGATATTTTCACTTATCAGTTACATACATTGCAACTATTATGTGGCAAATCTTTTGATTTTGTTTATTGTACCTTTTATCAGAGGTGTCTAACTTTAATGTATTTTTGAATTTATATTTTTAAATACTTTGTCTTAATAAGAAATCCTTCACTATCCCTAGATCACAAATCTGATCTCCATTTTCTTCCAAAAGTTTTAAATTTTCACTTTTACATTTAAGCTTTCTGAAGTTTTCATAAAAAATAATCAATTATTTTAATACTAGTATTAAAGAAACCCACCCTCCCTTCATTTATATGTAATAGCAAGTTCTCATATATATTTCTGAGCTCTCTATTCCTTTCCATTGATGACACCTGTAGCTCTGAATTCCCGTAGCTTTTGTATAGAATTGTATGTGGCAGGATAAGTTCCCACCCTTTCTCTTTCTCCTCCTATAAAGCTGTTGCAACTATTCTAGGCAATCTGCTTTTCAATGTGAGGTTTTTTTTAATAGAACTTTTAAATTCTTTATGGAACTAAAATTTCTCCAGATTTAAGTTATATACATCAAATAAAACCAATTTCTGATGACTGCCTCCACCGGCACACGTAGCATCGGAAATGCTTCTTCTATTCTGAGACTGGAAATGAAGAGGCGGTGAAAGATATTTAATGATATGAATCTCACAGCAAAAATCCCAGTTGTTTTTTTTTTGTTTTTTTTTTTTTAGTAATTTACCTTTTGCACTTTTCTGTTTAAGAAAACTTTTTGAAGTGACCTACTGACTTTACCATCTGTGATTCATGATGTTAAGGTCTGCTGGGCAAATAAAGGAGTTTTCCAATCTGGAGCCAATACTCTGCTGATAACGTGCTTCATCCTACTCTTCTCTTACATTACGGGTTGTAGTCCTTATTTTCTCTCTTGAATCAGTCTAGCATATTTATTTTATAGTTTATTTAAGGATATTTGATTATCTCAAATTCTCTGGGTGCCAATTATTCTCTATCAATACCTGACCTTCCCATAATGAATTCTATATTTAATCAATTCTACCTTTAACATATCATATATTTTTGTCTGTTCACTTCTCCCCATCTTTATTGCCACTACCCTAGACCATCATTGTGTTTCACTTTAATTACTGTATTAACTTTCCTAATCTTTCCAAAACTAGTTTTATGATAATCTCATCACCACTACCACCACAACCTTTACCATTACCACCTAATCCACTTTTCTTGCTATAGGAAGATGGATTTTTCTAATTATGCCATGGCCTACAATGGTTTTCCACTTAAAAAAAAAAAAAAAAAAGGTAAAACCCTAAAATTATAAGGCATATAAGGCAATGAATCATCTATTACTTGCCTACTTTACTAGCTTCATTCATGCTGTTCTTAATCACCTTATTCCATTTTCTTTTTATTGAAAAGGTACCAGGGTCCTGTGTGACCAATGTCTCAATTTGCCTGAAACTTCCCTGGTTTGAGCACTGAGGATCTCACATCTTGAGAAAAACCCTTCTCAGTCCCAGGAAAATTGTACTTGAATTGTTGTAAAATGGAAGAAAAATAAATAAAAATTTTAGCCTTGGCTGTTCTATGCTCTCTTATTAGTCTACCCTTTACCTTTATTGCATTTATCAAAAGTATGACTGAATTTTATTAACCGTACAAATACCTATCTTCTGTTTGCTTTCCCCACTAGAACAAAGGTCCATGAAAGCAGGCACCTTGACTGTTTCCTAGTAGCTAACAGTGTTGAGTGCACACAGTAAGTGCTCAGTAAAATGTTTTAAATTAACTAATGAAGCCTATTTTTGTTATTTTATTCTTTTGTTGCTACATAAATGGCACTTTTATTATAATTTATAATATATAATTGCAGGTATATAGAAAAAGCTGTGTGTGTGTATATATATATATATATATTATATATAATTTTATATCATTAAGAAAACTAGGAATTTCATTTATGTTGGCATTGTACCTTTGAATAGTCATAAACTCTCAAGATTTGAAAAGGATCTTAGGGACCACCTAGTTCACTTCTCTCATTTTTATAGATGAGAAAAATTGAGGCCCAGACATGTTAAGTGACTTGTTCAAAGTGACACAGCTAATTAGTGGGAGAGCCAGTGCAGGAACCAAGACCTTATTGCTCTCAGAACAGTAATCTTTCCATACTGCTAATTAGAGATGATCACAGGTCCTTAGGCTACCATAGAGTAGTAGGATTCTGACTTAGACTCTTGTCTATGTGGCTAATTGACTGTGTCTCAAGGCAAGTTACTTAAATCTTCTCCCGAGCTTCATACTTTCAACCAGATCTGTTTCCTTATTCCTAAAGAGTGTGCCAGCACTTAACCCTCTAAATGGAGGGGCAGTGTTTGGATTTATCTTGTTTACCTTATCCTCAGTGCCTAGCATACATGTGATAATGACATTTCTTGAAGTAATCTATGTGACTCAGTGCACTGCATGTGTACACACACATGCCAGGATACTCATGACACAGGTAAACAGGTAAATTCTTCAGGCTCTCATATGATGAGGCTTTTTGGGTCTTGCCAATGAGAAGGAAGGGAGGGAGGGAGGAGCGGCAGAGGAAAGCAGAGAAGGGGGGGGGGGGTGAGTGTTTGGGTTAGTGAACAACCTGGATCTGTTTCACAGGATTATTTATGTAAGAAAAATTATAGTAAAACTCAAAGCTAAGATAAAGGGCTACTCTTTGTGTTGCACTAGTCTCTTTTTTGCTAGATTTAAAGTGTCAAACATGTAAACTCTATTTTTAGGTTTTTAGAAGACATAAATCTACTTTGGGAGTAGCTAGGTCTATAACAAAGTATTATATCTGCAAATCTATTAAGCAGAGCCAAAGGGTGAGTGCATCATTATCTGCTCAACCTAAATATGAAGCAGGCACAAATCCAACCTGCAAGTGTCACTGCTTCACTAAAAATCACAAATCACATGATTTTAGAGCTGGGAAATAACTTCTATGGGCTTTGTGGCATTAGGTTAAGTGGTCTGCTTAGGTTACTCAAAGCAGTCAGCACTATGACTCAGGGCATGCTCTTCACTTCTTTTAGAAGAATAAAAATCATACATAAAAACAGATTTGAAGTTTTTAGTAAGTAACAAATAAATTGTCAGCTAGGACAGTAAAGAATTATTTGCTTGAATGAGCTCCATAACTGCTTGTAGTCTACTAGAATGAGTTCCATAACTGGTTGTTGTCTATTTGTATATTGGGTTGTGATCCTATGACCATATCTAAGAACCAAACCATCAGTTTTCCATCAGATGGAGAAAAAAGTAAGAAAATGCTCAAGGTTATAGCAAAAAGTACTATTAAGCAAGGTCCCTGAATTTCACACTAACTTCATGAGAAATCTTTGTAAAAGTCTACAGATTAAATGTTTCATCCTAAATTTATACAAATTATAATGACATTCTAACAATTGCAAAAATTTGATAGAAACATGACTGATACAATTCAAATATATTTGTAACAGCACTCATTAAAATGTGACCAAAACAAATTGAATTTGGTACTTAAATAGCGAGTTTTCATCCAAGAGGTAATTAGTAAAGTTTTTAAATTTCATCTTGAATATTTTCAAGATAAACCTTATTCTTATTTGCCACTTAAAATATCAAGGCATAGATTCTTGTTGATATCTACAATGCTTACTTTTCTTTCAGCTCTTTAGTGCCAGAAAAATTGTCTTGAATGTAAAAAATCCTAAATACCTTTCTCATTGAAACCTAGTAATGTCTCCTTATAAAGTTCACTTGATTAAAAACCTAAATTGTCTGTTTTAAAGGTAGGATAAAGCATATTTTGAACCCATCTAGGTGAGATCACTTAGTTGAAATTACTTATGATAAACTGGTTGGTGAGAACAAAACTTACAAGTGAAAAAAGGCTTTGAACAGTTTTGATGGCAGAAAAGTATTACTTGGTGCTTTATTTAATCTCAAATTTTAATCAAGTGAACAAATTAATCTTGACCACTTGTCTAGGAAGCTACTTTTCTCAAGTTTGATGTTTGATGGCAACACCACCATGAATTTTCTAGGACTCTAGTGAGATGAAGTATGAAATGATATGGAAATTTCTGCTGTGCTCAAGGCTGTAACAATTTGGGAACTGTTTTTTCATATGTTCTTCTCAGGTGGGTGGAACATTAATTCTTGAGAACAACTCTGGGCTTTCCTGGAAGTATCCCCTTTTGGCTTACCTTCCTGTAGAGATAAAGGGCTAGCTATCTCAGAGGGAGTACTCATTAGGATCCTCTGTTTCCATAAAAGAATGTGAACCTATCACCTGTTTATTTTACCTCTAAAGGTTAAGAATCACTCCTGAATCAACCACATAGAGTATCTGCCATTTCAGTCTCTTCTAAAAACTAAGAACAAAATGGCTCCTATTCAACTACTATAGGAGCCTAGCTGAACGTTCAAGTAGGAAGAATTACTGTAAAAATAAGCATTCTGTTTCTCCATATATACTGGGTTTTAACTAGATTTAAGCAGATTCATCGGAAGGCTATACTCTTGGATCATATTTTCCTAACAAACTGAATTTCACTCTGGCTTTTATATGGCTTCTATTGATGGACATTAAAAGAGGTACTATGAATGAAAACTATTATTTCCTTCCTATTTTCTTAGTTTCTTTTTATGATATTGAGGACATTATATACTATATTATATAGGGATGATGACATTGATAAAAAGATAGTAAAAATCACATAAAACAGCAATTCGAGTATTTACAATATTTCATTTAAAAAGAAAATCCCCTCCCTGGCTGGTGTGGCTCAGTTGGTTGGAGTGTCGTACCATACACAAAGGGGTGGTGGGTTTGATTCCTGGTCAGGCTACATACCCGGGTTGTGGGTTTGATCCCTGGTCGGGGCTCATGCAGGAGACAGCCAATCAATGTTTCTCTCTCCAGGGATGTGTCAGGCTTAACTTGCTCTAGGACCCACTTGTTTGTCTTTCTGGCAGTCCAGGGTATCTGCTCCAGCACCATATTTCAAATCAATCAATTTTTTTTTCTATCAGCCTTCTTCGCTGTCGAATTTTTGCATCTGTACATGGTAATTGGGAATACAAGGATGTGGATGATCTCAGCCTTGGTCTCTAGTGACACAACTTTGGTCTTGGTGATCTAGCCCAGTTTTTCATGTGATATGTTCTGTGTACAGATTAAACAAATGGGGAGATAAATGTACCCTTGTCTGATGCCTTTGCCTATAGGAAACCACTCTGCCTCTCCATATTCTGTCCTGATAGTGGCTTCCTCCCCACAACACAGGTTATGCACCAATATGAATAAGGGTTGAGGCACACCCATTACTTTCAGAGCAACCCATAGTTTTCCATGCAGTCAAAGGCTTTACTGTATAGTATATAAAACATAGGCTAACCTTCTTGTGCAATTCTTTGGAACACTCCAGCATCCGATGAAAATTCACAATTAGGTCTTGAGTAACTCTTCCCTTTCTAAATCCAGCTTGAACATTCAGCATTTCTTGCTCCATATAAGGTAGAAGCCTTTCTTGCATCACCTTGAGCATCGTCTTACTTGCGTGGGAAATCTGAGCAATGGTCCTATAGTTACTGCACTCTGTGGCATCTCCTTTCTTAAAAACTGGGGTCATGTGCTGTGATGAGAATTCAGAAGTTACATCTGGACTCAGCATGAAAAAGTACACTGATTAACTAGCAATATGTTATACATGAAGCCTAAAGGAGTGGGCTCGATGCCTTGTTTTTGCCACCCTGCTCTATACAAAATAAGACAATAATAACAATGATGATAATGCTAAGACAACTTGCAGTTGTTATAGTCAGTGAATATACAAGAAATATATATGTATTCAAAGAGAAAAAAAAATTTTTTTCTGCTTTACTTATAAACATATATCTTTAAAATTTTTTTCGTAGACATTCTGAAGAGTTTATTCCTCTGCACAAAGTATCAAATGGCTTTCACGGTCAAATTTGGAGAACTATTTCCAATGATATTTACTCCCTTAAAATATTACTATGAAGAAGAGAATCCACCCTTATATGTCAGTTATCTTTGCTGTGGAATACACCAATCCACACTTAATACAATCACAACCATTAACTGTGCCCATGAACTTGCATTTGGGCAGGGTTCAGACAGGGTAGCCTGCCCCTACTCCATTCAGCATCAACTGGGGCAATACAAGGGTTGGAGCTGGCTTAACGGCTGGGGGGCTGAATTTCTCTCACGGCTTACACACTCATGTGCCTGATGGTTGCTGTTAGCTGTCAGCTGGGAATTCAGCTGAAGTTGTCAGTCAGAACACTTACATGTGGCCCCGCCATGAGGTTGTTTGGCTTCCTCACAGCATAGAGGCTGGTGTCCATGAGCAAGTGTTCCAAGAGACAGGAAGTGGAGCTGCACTTAAGGTCTAGACCTGGAAACTGGAATCACTGTGCTGTATCGTAATGGTCAAGATTCAAAGGGTGAGGACACAGGCACTCTTCAAGGGAAGACATGTAAAAGAACTTTGGGGCCATGTTTTAAAGCTGACACAAACTGAAACTATAAGAATGGTTGAGAAAGGTATAAGAAAAGAAAGATAAAAGAAATAGAGAAAAAAGAATACTAGAAAATAAAGAAAATCATTCCATATAGGTTGGTAATTCAAGGTATGATATGACTAAATAAAGGAAGCATTAAATTTGAGAGCACAAATAAAACAGGTATTGAGCATGTGTGACATAGACCCAGCAACTTCAGGATTAAAGATCTGGCCATATGTTCTGAACACTTAAAACAGTTTGTGACATAATAAGGAAAAGTTTAGATATATCACATCTGAAATTCCATGGAACCTTAAGATAAAGGGCTGATTAAAAAAATCTAATAAAGCAAAAACAACTTAGGAATAATCAGTGCAAATCTATGCAAATTATATATTTTGAAGTCAAATATTATATTAATGAAGCCTACCATGAACCAATTATAATAATTTGTTTTAATATAACTCAAAATATTAATCTTGTCAGGCTCTTCATCTTGTCTAAGCAGCAGAGATGTAAAACTATTATATCCGTCTGAGATAACAAATAACCAATAGTTTTTATTCTCTTTTTATAGTGAGTTCTGGTTCAATCAACTCACATTAACACTATTAATTACTAAAAATGAAAGCCAATATTTCCTCAGTTATTATGTATTAGCAATTATTCTGTTTTACATGTATTAACTTATTTAATGCTCAATATTAATATCCCAATTTTGTTAGTGAGGAAATTGAACTATGAGAATTTCAGTGATTATCTAAAGTCACTCAGCTAGTAAAATGACAGAGCCCAAACTAACTGAGGCAGTGTGAATCCAGAGCTCAAATCAAACCCACTACATTCTGCAAATGGCCAAATGCAGCAGTTACCCATGACTGAAAAAGCATTCCTCATATTCCCTGAAAATAATAGTTTGCATATATTCAGTAGAATCTTTCAAGGTGAATCATTTCACTTAAAAAAAGAATGAGTTAAATAATATAATGAATAAAACTTAACTATTTCTCATACCCTATTTCTCTGGAAACAGGAAGCAGGTCATAGAGGTATAAATCAAAAGAAAAGAGATGAAAATGAGACAGACAGATGTAATATATAGCTTTCCTGTCTCACACTGTCTTCAAGTAAATGCAATGAGAAAGATTCATTATTTGTTCAGGAGAAAATAGACTATGGAGGATACTCTTAACTAATAATGAAATCATAAATGACACCCAACAAAACTACTGAATGTGTTTACAAAAGATCTATTTGTAGTTCTCTTACAGAAAGAATCTGATAGAAAATGATAAACACTCAAGATTCATAATCTGCTTTTTGTTTAACATGATCAAATACCAGAAAGCCTAAATAAAAAGAAATTTTTTAGGGATAGTTTTTTAACAAAAATCAGAGAGCAATGAACTGTGAGTTGGCAATTGTAAGAATGGTCCTATATAATTAAAACCTCCAGTTCAGTAACAGACATTACTTAACTTTTAATGCAACCCTTTAAGGGGATGATTAATTGGAGTGGGGAGAGCCAAGGGAGGCATGGCCTCCCTATCTCCATTAACTTTTTTTTCAAAGAAGACTTAATATATGCGCTATTCTAGGTGGTAAAGACCAATAGAGATGATCTACAGAAGTTCTAAAGAAACGAAGTAAAGCAGAGAAGGCAGACAAGAAAATACATATTTGTAACAGTGTAGTAGTAAGTTCTATAATACAGATATGCAAAGAGAAAACAGAAGGGAAACAGCACCAATGCAGTCTAATGGAAGACAAGTAAGACTTCCAAGAGAAGGTGACACCTGAAGTGATTCTTAAAGAACCAGTAAAATTTATCCAAGAAAAAGAACCAAACACAGTGGCTCTGAAATAACTGAACCACTCATATTTTATGGTTCTAGTAGAGCTCATCACAGTTTCATGAAAGCGACCAAGAATTATCAGATAAGAATCAACACACTGAAATCATGTACGATTCTGCACCTTCCTCCCTATTTTCTCCTTCCCTGAAGTCCTGGGAATGCACCAGATCCCTTAAGATGAAAATATAGCGAAGGAAAAGTGTGAGTGCTGGAACATTCCATGAGGAACACTTACGAACTAGGTACAGAAGGAGACTGAGAAGGAGCTTTTGAAAGGATTAGGAATGAATAACAGTGCCCTGGCCTGTGGCTCAGTTGGTTGGAGTGCAGACCTGTAAACCAAAAGGTCGAGGGTTCAGTCCCCGATCGGAGCATGTGCAGGAGCCAACTGATGGATGTTTCACTCTCACATGGATATTTCTGTCTCTCTCCCTCTCTCTTCCTCTCCCTTCCTCTCTTTCTAAAGTCAATAAAAGAATGTCCTTGGATGAGGATTGGAAAAAAAAGAGTAACAGCACTGTGTGGTACGGAGGAAGATGATCTGGTTAATGAACTTAGGCTCTCAATATAGTGCAAGTATGAAAGATAGTCCTTGTTAGCATAATGGTCACATATAGGAAACACTGACAGCTTATTTTCTAAATATTGATTATGTAAAATTGTACTTTTATGCAACAGGCAAATATCCAAAATGAAATTTACCCTCCCTCAACCCTGTTCATTACTCTATGCTTCCTCTACCCTGTAATATTCTCTAGACAGCTTTACTTCTCCTATCCTCAGTCTTTTTTGTAACCTACATATCAGTGAATTCATACACAATATTTTTCTTGCTCTGCATTATTTTTTATTATGACTATAGTTCTAGTTCTTACTACCTAAATCACGGTTCAGGTCACATGACTCTCTTTGTGGGTACAGGCAATATCTCTGGAAAGTCTATAAGCCTTAATGAGCACCTACTGTGTGCTACTCAATATTAAAGGGTGGGAGATATGCTATTAAACAAACGCAAAATTCTGCTCTTATGGAGCTCATTTTCTAGTAGGAAAGCCTGATGCTAAACCACTAATCAGGTATAAAATATGTTAGAGAGTAATGAATGCTATGAAGAAAAATAAAGCAAATAAATTACGAAAGAAAGAATAAAACATTATGTCCCTCCACCTTCAACTATGCCTCTATCAAGTTTCATGTATACCTATACTCGTCACTTCTGCTTTGTGTTATAGTACTGTCTTCTGGGCTCCAAGCTCTAGGAGGCAGGGATTATGGCCCTTTGTATCCCTCTAGCTCCTCTCACCTTGCATATATTTAATTCAAATGTACCATTTTTTACTAAGCCATTAGTACTCCTAAAATACCAAGACATCTTAATTCACTCTAAGTAATTATTGGCAATAATTAAAATGTAAACAAAGTCTCTAATTCGCTTTTTTCCCCTATTTTCCTCTGGTTATTCCTTAGCTGTGTATGACACAGGGTCTTAGAATGTTTATGAATTAATGTTTATCAAGATAGCAAATCACACTGGGTCTGCATCATCACTTTGGTTCTCTAACTAGACGGGCTATCATCTTTATCAAGAGATGAATTCTGTCAGTACTGTATTGGCTAAATTTAGCAAGGTAATAAAGTGTGCTAATGTTTACTCTTTGGTTTCTAAGTATAACTGCTATATTTTTAACATGCTGCTGATGACTAAAAGTCCCTAAAAGTGAGAGTTAAATAAATAAATTGTAAGGTTGAGAAAAAATTTTAATACTGGCACAATTCACCAGCTGCTCAAAGCATCTAAAGTCAATCTCAGCATGGGGAAAGAGAGTCTGTACCCTTCCCTGACCAACCCCAACCTCTGACACAATCTAAGAAAGATGCAACACTGAGTGATTATTTAACATGTAAAAACTATATGGGCAATGAAAGGCAACTCCAGGATTAGAATTTAGGACTTTTCACTCTCTCTTGCATTTCTGAAACTGGGCCTCCACAAACATCTATGACATAGGGCAAGTAAGACTGAAAGATGTTCTGGTAAGCAGAGTTAAAGAGGATTACTTAAGGATTTCTAAATGTTGAGGTTCTTTAAAAGCAGCATGCAGGATTTTCAAATGTATTGGTGAAGTTTTTTTTTTTTGTTTGTTTGTTTTTACACAGAATTCTTAACAAAGCAACACAGCAAATAGTTTGGAAACTTAAATCTGCCTCCTTTATTTTCAACTTATTTTGACTTCATTAAAACAGTAATAAGAAGCTCAGGATGCATAGTTTACATATCATAAAGAATCTCTGGACAACTTTACTTAACTATCAAACAATATAAGCTATGAGGCAATTATTAATTTCTAGTTAGTGGTAGGTCAGGTCCCATGAGTTCATTAGCCCAATGGGATATTTTGATCACTTAAGAATACTGGTCATTGCATGTGCATTTCTACACATACAAAAAACAAAAAACCAAAAACCCACCTCTGTGTTGAAATTAGTTATAAAAAAGGCAAATTTAAAGACATCCACATTCTTAGAATTAATCATGTTTTATTCCCATTTCATGATTAAGGCATTTGAAATGTACATTTTTGGCAAATATGTTTAAATTTTAATTCTTCCTTTGACAACAGGAATATTTGATTTCAATTGCTTTAAAACAAACTCTAAAAATCAGTAACAAAGAGGACAAAGTAGTTTTGAGACTGTGTTAAAAATAGGTACTAAAATGCTACTGGTTATAAAGGATCTGTTGTGAATAGGTCAGCTCAAGGTCCCAGGTAAACATCTTGTTTGTGTCCTAAAGCCTTGTTTTCTGCATGCCTTATACTCTCAGTAGGATCCTCCTACTCTGGTCTAAACATCGGGCCACTGCACCCTATCGATCTTCTTTAAATCTCCAGAATAATAAATTTCAAGGCAACACAGCAGAAGCCGACTAAAGCCCTTTAATTACATCACTGCTGAAAGGAAATCATTGATCAATGGCATTATGGGAAAATAAACTGCCCCCCAAACCAGATCAAAGTCAATAAAATAGCTGACTAGCTGCCCCATTGGGGACTTCTGCTAGATTAGTGCTCATGGACAAGCAAAAGAGACGATTCTAACGCATGCTGCTTACTATCTTTTGAAGCTCTCCCTGGCAGGTGTCATGCTCTGAGCATGGTTTTTGATTACTCTAATTAAATATAATATTATCAACAGATCTTCATATTGATCCTTAAAATCACGCCTTCTAAATGAAAAATTAAAAGCCTAGAGAGAGGGCCTCACAGGATACCAGGTTATTTTAATGATTTTACTCCTTTATCAATTTCTTCATGCTGTATTATCCTAGTATTTATTAATATCAAGGTACCAATTAGCTTAGGAATTTCAAATAATATGCAGAATAATAATTTTATAACTTGCTCTTTCTGAAATTACATTCTTTTCAGTTTACATGAAATTACATTCCTTGGTTAAAGTCTAAATAAATCATTTTTTCCTATTAAGTGCTGCTAATTGCTGGTACTATTCTTTATCGATGGTATTAAGTACATTGCCCAATACATTTAATGTAATATGGCAAAGAATTCTTTTTCCTCTGGTAATTAGTTCAGAAAACTATGAAAACATTTTAAGAAAATAATTTTATAACAGCTTATATACTTCTGTTTATAGTTTTTAAATAGGCAAGATTATTTAAATATTTAAAATCCTATTAATTCTACATGCAGATTTCAATTTTTTCTTTTGCTTGATTAGAGATAACAATCTTCAAATTTGAAAGCCTCAAATCTTTTCAAAAAAGAAAGTATAAATTTATAATATATAAATATTTATAAACTTATTGGCAATTAAGTTTTCATGTAAATTTTAGGATCATATAATATTAAAAAGTAATGTTATCTTTAAAGTAAATTTGAGAATTTTTAGACTAAGGTAAATTTAAGACAAGGGGAAACCTAAAATATCATATACAATGACTTATTTATGGGTATTATCTTAGCCACTGGACCCAGTGACCGCTAATAGCCATGCCTTCTTCCCACTCTACATTTCTTCTTATTCATTCCCTATTCCCTCAGGTGGTTCTCATTGCTAAAGCCCAAATGGCATCAACCTGTTGTTTAGCACATCTATGAAAAGGCTAGCCTGCTGGCTAATTTACCAAGGGATTAAAGCCCTGAAACCACTTCAATCTGCTACTTTGTTTCCATGTAAAAGCCTTACCCATGACACTGGTTCCCTCATGTTAAAATTGAAAATCTCTTTAAAAGAAAGAAAAATTCAACCTAAGAACTGTTTAAGAGAGAAACTGTATGCCACACATAATACTCTGCACCCGTGAACAGTGCCATGAAGATGCATTTGCATTCAGTTGGTCAAGTCCTGCATTATATATTAAAAAGAATTTCAGGTTAAATGTTTACAATTTCATAAAATTAACAGAATTAACATAGGCACCAATGGTGGTATGGGGGGTGAGGATTAATGTAAAACTGTTTGTAGATATAGTTCATCATTATAGCATAACATTTAATTTAAACTCATATTTTTGTGCATTTTGTTGAATGACAAAAGATTATGGTAACTGCATTAATTCACCCTGGAAAATGAAGGTTACAAACCCAAGTAGCTGAGTTTCTGATTTAATAATAAAGACCTAAAGATTCATTATTCTAATAAAAGTTGATAGACAGGTATACATAGCAATTTTTCTATATGACAAAATCTGCTAGCTTTATTTTTTTAATTAGAATAAGCATTAAATTGATACACATATTCAGAAAACATTCCATTTTTTCTTGTTCTGTTAAAGTTTAATCAATTATAGTCCAGTAATAATCACAGTGATATCTTCCTTAAATTACTTCTTTACTCCATGAAAATCCTTACAATAGTTAGCACAAAATCTGTGCTAAGGGGCTTTAAGACATTGAAAAAAAAATGTATATTTTTAGGGGGTATTCATTACCCAAGTTGAGTGAGAGCAAATAAATGTAGTGAACCTACATTACTGTCTTATTGAAAAGTAAATGACTAAAATGCAAGCACATATTCATTACATCCTTGCTTTACTTCAGTAAATCTGTTTTGCCAATAACTTCAGGGGTATCAGACTTTAAGTGGAACTGTATATTAAAGAGGATACATTTCCATTTTGAAGTAAACTCACTTTTCTTTAAAAAATTTTCCCAATCCAGTCAAGAATAAGTTTCAGTGAATATACAGGCAACCCATTATTTCACAATATTTCACTGATGTTTATTTATTATAACCCTGAGAAGTGAGGGAGAAACAGCACAATGACAAAGCAATTGACTCATTGAGAGCTAAATTATGAAGTTTATAGCTTAGACTAGTGACCTGGAATAGATCTTTCAGAGGGGAAGACAAATATTGTTTCTCTCTCCATTTCTTTACTACCATGACTAGCGTCCCTTTACCTATTGGTGCCAACAGCACAGACTTGCTGGAATGAAAAACAATGCCAGCAATGGACCTGTCAGTGCCAAAGGCTTAAGAGAAAATAAATGTGCTCTAAGTTAGGATCTGCGTGATATTCAAATTCAAAGTACTTCACATAAGGACAGGACACTCAAGGTCCCATTTCAATCACAATTTTATTACAGTGACAAATATAAAATTCTGACTGCGAATAAAAATACTGAATTTCATGCACTTCTGTGCAAAATTCATGGCCTTGAAAGATATTCCACAAGCTGTCACCCCCAAGGACCATAATGGATTTGTCTTTAGAGAAAAATGCTTAGACTATGAATTACCCAATATATTTTATTTAAGTTTTCATATTTTAAATCAAGAAATATAAATTATTTTTCTTAGTTGACATTTATTCACAAAATTCACATTAAGTGGAATTTTGAGAAGCACTTTAATCAAGTTTTATAATCAAAAATACTTTAAATATTTCTTTTCTATCAAAACTAATATAAATTTCTTTTTATATGTACTTTATATCATGGATTGATATGTTAAATTTTATAAGGTCCAAATGAATAATCATTAAACAAAAATCTCTTAAGTTGCTCATAAAATATAAACATATGTTAATAATCAATACTAGTAAAAATAACTTCAATTTCAGCCTTTAAGCAATAGAGAAAATAGTTTATTGATGTTTATTTATTTTAAGTAAGTCAAGCAAAAATATCAGCAAGAAAAACAGCGTGGTCTTCTAAGTTTATGTCTCTGTCAGAGTGTATTTCCCAAAAACAAAATTGCTGAGGCATAAAACAACTGCTAAATTTTATTTCTGTTTAAAAAATAAAGTTTGAAGTAAAAAAATGCATTACTGATCGCGTCCTTCTTATCTTCACAGAAATACCCCCTCTTTTTTTTTTTTAGAGAAAAAAAATCAAGAATAAGCTACACAATGGAGAATATTTTCTAACAATCCCCATAATTCACCCAAACCAGGCTGCTTCTGGGCCTCTAAAAAAGGAAGCAAGACATTGGATGCAAAGCTTCAAGGAACTATTATTACACGCTTTTCCAGTCCATTAAAAGAAAGTAATTTAATCAGTTTATAGTTTCTCAGGAAAATCTCATTCAGAGAAATTTTATTGCCAGCTATCTAAATAGTAAATACCTATTATCCTCTCAAAATGAGTTTTTGCTTGCCAAGGGCAAACCCATTGCTGTTATTGTAGAGCTCTGTCAGAGAAACAAGAAGTTAAAAAGGTTATAAAGATACCATTAACGTCATGGAACTGTCTTGTCAGGACTCAAAAATGCTTAGTAATTGAGGGTTTTATTCAAAGTGTATTAGCACCCATAGAAGCAGCACAGTTAATATGATGCTTTAGGCTTTATTTCGTTAGAGTCCAGCAAATCGCCTACAATAGCTGAATACCGTGAATGTATCTGCTGGAGAGCACAACTCATTTTACCCTCTGGTTCTAGCTTGAGCTTTTGAAGAAAATGTCTACAACATACATGCACCTCAAAGGCAAATCTAGATCCAACCAACGAGAAAAACGGAAAAAAGTAAAATGATAACTAACTGGTCCCCACAGCATGTGCCTTTGATGGCAAAAGGAGAATGCTCTTTATTTAATTTATATATTCTAATTTAAAAAGAAACTTCCTATGACCTACCTTATATTAATGTTCACTAATATACAAAATTATGAATGATTACATTGAAATAGATAATAAGAAATGTAAAATAATTCTACTTCTTTCATATTACTTGTTAATCCATTGATGATTTGCAGAAATAAAATTATCTTCCTTGCTAATTTTCTGATTTTGGGGCTACTGGACTAATTACACAGCAAATATTCTAGTAAATTTTTAAAAAATTTATAAAATACTTAATACAACTCTTGAAGTATTCACCTGTCAGTACTAACAACCATATAAACAAAAAACATTTTTAAAGAAAATCTTTAAAGATTTACTTGCCTTAAATTTTTGAGTATTGATTATACTGTGCCTATACTTCCTTCTCTTCAAATCACTCAGTATAAATATGAATATACAAAGTTTATAAAAAGTAAGCTGATGAGGGACTGACTGATGTGCTGCTTTCAATAAATCAACTATAAGCAGAATAGAAGGGATAACTCTATTGGTAAGATACCTTCTGACTGGGGAAGAAACTGGATGGTCCAACTTAAAGGACAGCACAGGTAAAGTAAATAATGGAAGCATAGAAATAATTAAACTAGCCACAGTTACTCAAGGTAGATTCCTCTAACACAAACAAGCTTGCTGGGGAATTCTGTTCTGCCTCCATGCCCAGATCTGGCATCATGTCCATTCACTTTTTCTAGACAACTTCCACTATGCCTTTTCCTCTTCACCTGCATAAAATTTTGTTACGCTTAGTATGGTATCTTCTTTGTCAAACTTGGGCAAAATGTCAAATATTTTTAACTATTATCAAAGCAAAAAGTTAAGTATCTTTCTATGGACATGGGACTCACATAATGTTAGGTAAGAAGTGATTAAGCAGTAGTGCTCCTAGCTTCTACTTTTGTTGGTAAGTTTAATAGTGTTTCATAAAAAGTGTTATGGTACCCATGTTAAAACACAAAGGTTAACTGCGACAAAGAAATAACTCTGCAGCATATACGGAAGAGGATCCAGCTGGACCAAAATTATCTATTAACTTCTTTATCACAGTACTACAGAGCTTTCACTTGTTAATTAGTGAGAAGCAACAGTTGGTATCAGAACCCACTATATATATATTTTTATAGAACAAGGTATATATGTATGCAGGCTACATTATAAGTTTTATTCTAGTTGGTGAAATCAGTCATTCCCCACAAAGCTTTTTACCATCTACATTTAAAAGTTAAGGCACCCTTTCAGAGTATTGTTTGCTTCCATTTATAGAATCAGTAGACACTATCTTACTACTGGTGTTAAGGTTTCCTAGATGGGCAAAGTAGCAAAATAGCAAAGCAGACCTCTTTCAGAATTCCGGCTTAATAAGGTTTATTTCTCTCTGGGTGCTTTACATTATAAATGATTCCTACTTTACATCATATTTATAATTCAGTGAATTTGCCTCCAGTGACCTGTGAAAAATATCTAAAACTACATATTTTTGAAGTGTCAAAGCTTCATTTGACTCTGACTTCACCCACAAAATACCTTCTTTCTAAGTCAAAGTGCCATTCAATTATTTTTCTTACTTCTGCCTGGGCTTTGGATTAGGCCTGGGCACACGGAGACACCAACAACCCTCTCCATCTCTGAGGAATCCAACTTTAAGTTTTTTTGGTCAACAGTAAAATCTGAGACCCTAGAGCAGGGGTGGGGAACCTTTGTTCTGCCAAAGGCCATTTGGATATTTATAACATCATTCATAAGCCATTCAGTTATCAATTTAAAAATTAGCTATGAAAAAAGCTCCTAGATTTACTGAATTTAGAGTTCTGCCTACAGTTGCCTTGGCAGGGCCAGACCTATACAGCCCTTGGGCCGGACATTGCCCACCTCTGCCCTAGAGTCAGCTCCTGGCAAGAGAATACTTATTTCCAACCAGCAAAACTAAAAAATAAAAGGGAGCCAAGCACTTTAAAAGAAAGGCTCTTAATTCTACCTCTTCACATTTTTACTTTTAGTACAAGTTATCTGAGCATGGGAAGCCCAGGATACCTTTTCTTTCTCCTGGCAATTCCTTGGTATTTTCAGCATGTATAATTTCACCCCATCATATGAAGAATGCTTCCCTGCTCTGAGATGAGAAAAGATCCAAGGCCAGAGGGTGACAAGAAATGTTCTTCTACTATGTCAATTTTATGAATACCACTTTATGACTCATTATAATAACTACCAAAAAGATGGATGGAACACAGGTAACAGGATTAATTGCTTATAAAGTACACCCCCCCCCCCCACAAAAACAAACAACAAAAATTATGGAAGATACAGCCCCTCTCAAGAAGAGGGAAGAGGGAACAGAGAATAAAGAACAGTTTTAAAACAATAAATGCAGCACTGATATTATCAGAGCATATTATAAACTCATAATATTACTAATTTACTATTTTGTCTCATGGAATAAGGATAACCCTTTATATTTAATTTTCATGTAGCTATATAGAGGAGGTATGCAACTGTAATTTGCACTTCAAGACAGATCTATTACATGAAATATATATAACATTAACCAATTTTGCAGAGTTATTGGAATATATTTAATATTGCACACACAGAAAAAGAGTGGGTCATTTACATTAAATATTCTTGAATATTCAGAGGCCTTCATCACTGTGTAGGTACCAAAATTACAATGCACACAAATCTACTCATCAATAAATGTCATTTGTACATAGAATATTTTAATAAATTAAAATTAGAAATAACACTTTTGATGAATCACTCTGATAAATATTACTCATGCCTGACTTTTAATCAACCTCTCTACTTCTCGGTTTCCTTATATGTACTCTGGGGACAATAATATTGTCGTACTTACTTCATAAGATTATTGTAAGATAAGATAAATTATATGTAAACTGGTTAGAACAGTGCCTAGTAAACTGTAAATGCTCAATAAAGTACTACAAAAAGCAATATATACTTGTTAATGCTATCATTACACTTAGGTTACTTATTTTCAATTTGACATGGCTTTGGTTTGTTATTTTAAGGTATTTTCTATTGTTACATAAAGTGTTACATGTATAAACAACTACAACATGGACACAAGCTGCTCCTCACTCCAACTTTCTTGATTGTGCACTTCTCAGGTTTGGACCAGGCACTGGCCAGGTCCAAGACCACCGGCTTAGACCATAGCAGCAGGGTAAACCTGGCTCTGGCCAGGCTCCACTTTACTGGACCCATTTTTGTGGTTTTGAATTCACTATTCTTCCATGGAAGGGTTTTTGGTTTGGTATTTTCCTTTTGGACCCGTTAATCATCTGGCCATAGGCCCAAAGGCACTTAATTTGGCCTGCCCAACACTCTCCCAACTGTCACTTTGTGGACGGGGTTCAAAGACAGGGAAATCTCCCTGCTTCTGGCCAAAGGCCCCAAAATTACCATCCCACAGTCACTCCTCTGAGTTAAGACACAAGAAGATCACTACTCAAATCTGTTATCTAAGGAAATTTTGACTAAGCATATTTATCAGATCAGATCACGATATTCTTCCCGAAGGAAACAAAAAAAAAGGTGTAGAATAGTGCTTCTCGGTGGGTGTAGTTACTGTCTGTCCTGAGTGCACTTTGGAAATTTGTCATGTTTTCAGTTGGAGTGACTAGGAGAAGCAAATGGCATTAACTATGCATAGATGAAGGATTCTAGAGTCCCTGCACCGCTCTAGAAAGAATTATCCCATGTCTTCTGAATGACCTATCAGACATACATGTAGATAAAAATACTTTTTATAATGATTTGAGTTTAGAACCTAATTATGTATAAAAGCACAAAGTATTTTTGACATGGCTTAACTCATGCTTGACATTCCATGATGCAACTACTGAGTAGACTAAAAGAATATTATACTGTTCTTTGTTCAAAGCCTTATTGAACAACTCTGTTCATCATTTCAGATTACTTATCAAGGACACTGTATTTGTGAAATATGAGTTGCCATAATACAACACACTTGTATTAATTGGCATTTATGCTATGTCATTCATTCATGCATGTGCGTATATATGTGTGTACATACATTATGCATATATGTGTATGTATGTATATGTACAACCTTATTTCAAAATATCAAATATTAAGAAAAAGTTGAAAATATTTAGTTGAATATTTGAAATTGGGCTTTATGCCTTTGCCCACAGTTTAATAGTTACCAATGTACCTATTATTCCTAAAACATTTTTTCTAATGAAACAATCAGATTTTAAAAAAGGTAAACATTTTACAAAGAAATAGTAATATTGTATGCTAAAATGGTCACCTGAACACTCTGCCCTTTCATTTCCCCATGCTTTTCACATGGAATAATTTCTGATCTTTAAGTTGTTGAACACAAACTTATTACAAGTATCTGTTATATCTGACTATTCTGTTTTTTATCATAGCTGTACCCAAATCAAAATACTTTATTACAAATTACTTTCCTTTCATGTCTCCCTTATATTAGTAAGAGAACTGTACTGATTTTAAAAAATTATATGTGTAGGTAAGTTATATTTTCTACAGATTTTATTTCAGAAAAGAAAAATGGTGCTACAGAGTATCTGTCATAAGAAGAAACCAGTAGGACCTACACAACTGAGAACAATTAACCTGGAAATAAGTCACATGAGTCTCCTTTCCCATTCGTAAGTTAAAAATCACTCAGCACATTAAGTCTTACTACATTAGAGGGAGTGATCAATCAAAAGCCCAGCCTCTAGGTGTGTGACACTGGAAACGTTACTTTACTTCTCTGGGCTGTTATTTCCTCATCCATAACATGCGGATGATGTCCATTCATAGGGTTGATGTCAAGATTAAATGAATTATTATATGTGTCTGCAAGAGTGCTTGGCACATAATAATTGTTCAGTAAGTACTAAGTATTATTTTTGTTTGTTTTTATTATTATATTCTAGGCCAAGAATATTCTTTCTTACTGAAAAAATACCAATCATCTGAATGAGGATACGGATCAGTGGAAAAGAGGTGGGAAATATAGGCATGGCTTCTTTTTCTAGAGATACTTAGAAAAACATACCCTTGAAGAAAGAGTGATGTGCATTTCTGACCAGTGGGGAAATCTGCACTGGACAAGTGAAATGTCTAGGAAATTATAAGAAAATGGGAACGTCATCTTTAATGTCAAGTTTAACTATTATCAGTACTTTCACTTATTTTTCCCCAGTTTCCTGGTAAACTAATAATTCTTTCTATAACCCTTTGTCTTTACCCATCATTTGTACTATAACTCTGGCTTATATATAGTTGTATGCATGTCCGTTCCTCCAGCTCGACCACAAACCTCAAGGGTAACAATAATATTAAACACAAATTTTATCTCCCATAATGCCTAGTAAATTGTCAAAATATATCTATCTACCTGTATTATTCAATCCTAGTTATGCTGACATTTTTAATCAATGAGACCTCTGACAAGTCCTCTAACTTCTCTAAGCCTCATTTCCTCAGGTTTAAAAATGGGGTTGTTAATATCTGCACTCCTTATTTCATGACAGTATGTTTGAAACATGAAATAACGTAAGGGGAGGTCTTCTGAAAATGACAGATAAATGTGGAGTGATACTATGCTAATATATCAAAGATTATTTTTCTATAAATATGATAAAGTTCATTATGTTGTTTAAAGTGATTTCATAATGTTTAGGAATAAATTTTAAAAACAAAAGAATTTATCTACAATTTTAATGAAAACCAGAAAGAAAGTAATGCACCTAAGAAAGTTTTACATTAATGTTTGATGAAATACATCTATTCAAGTAAGTACAGTAAGCTTCCATAACAGTCAGGTAATGTCTGACAAATACTAACAAATTGGATTGTTGTTCTAGGTAAATACTGCTTCCCAATATAGTTATTTACTTCACACTTATTTGGCACTTCAAGCACATTAAACAAAGTTCCTTAGCCTGCCAAAATGATAGATTATCCTTCTGTGCATTCAAGAATTTATTTTAACCAGTACCTCCTGCTCCAATCATCCCACAGTAAAAAGACAAGTAATGTCCTTTGCCAGCCCTGATATTTTCTCAAGTGAAATGCACCTGAGGACAAACTGAAGATAAATATCTCACTTTAAAAAGAAAATATTGCTATTAAAACTGTTATTTCAAAATTATACAAAAAAGAAACACACATATTGTTAATGCCATTTTACTCTAATACTCAATTACTAATTTTGTGCTACATTAATTAATTTTAGACACATAGTGGCCACTAAAAAATGCAAGTTCACTCTCCTCCCTCTTTCCCTCCATTATACTCTGTCTTATTCCTTCAGACTCCTTTGCTCAAGTGACTCCTGTAATCCTTTCTTGGAGCTAAAACCTACTAGTAAATACTTACCTGTTGTCACTGATTCCTCTTTATCTCCATAACTGTGTTGGCTCTGCAATGTATTCCAAACTAAACAGAAGTAAATTTTCATGCATGAACTTCAAAGATATATCTACACCCCCCCACCCCCCGCCCCAGTTGTGGGTTTAAAAACTTAAGAGCCCTGGCCAGTTTGGCTCGATGGTTAGAGTGTCGGTCCGTAGAATGAAGGGTCCTGGTTCAATTACAGCCAAGAGCATGTACCTGGGTTGCAGGTTCGATCCCCTGGCCCCGGATCAGGGCGTGTGTGGGAGGCAACCAATTGATGTGTTTCTCTCACATCAATGTTTCTCTCTCTCTCTCTCTCTCCCTTCCACTATCTCTGAAAAGCAATGGAAAAAATTTCCTTGGTGAGGATTAGAAAATAAAAATTTATTAAGAATACTGTGCCGCCCGGCCAGGCGTGGCTCAGCGGTTGAGCGTCGACCTGGGATCCAGGTGATCGGGGTTCGATTCCCGGTCGGGGCACATGCCCAGGTTGTGGGCTCTATCAGTGACTCTCTCATCATTGATGTTTCTATCTCTCTCTCTCCCTCTCCTTTCCTCTCTCTGAAATCAATAAAGATATATTTAAAAAAAAAAAAGAATACTGTTCAGACTCAACTACTTAAGGAGCTGTGAGACTCTGGGGAAGTTATAGCACCTCTCTAAGCTTCAGATTCTTTAACTATAAAATAAGGATATAATAGTTCCTCTCTTAGAGGGTTGTCATTATAATTCTGTTATATGGGAAGCACTTAATACAGCGGTTTGCACATAGTAAACACTCACTTAAAATCCCTTAAGGTAATCCTAAGTAATGATTTTTTTTCTGTACTAATGAGAATAAAAAGGTTAATGAATTGTATATCCAACTTCCACCCCCCTCCCCCCAATATCCTAAGAGGAAGAAAATGTAACTCCTGCAGAATCTCCAGCTCAAATCTCTTTGTTTAGAAACTACAATGACTTCTTTTATATGCTTCTATTAGAAAAATGAAATCTAGCATCCTAATTTCCAAAATGAAGTGAGAAGACTGTGTTTTACTTCACCACAAAAGCTTCAACAAATACAAAGAATTTTAGATCAGTGTAACCCAGGTGCACCCTCAGATCTTGGCCATGGGTTGCAAATAAATCCCTCTATGTTGACCTATTGTTCAAATGATAAATCAACTCAGAGGTCCTCAACTGCATGGTCAGCAAAGATTCCCATTTTTGGCAAAGGCTGGAAGCAGTATCTTAGCAATGCTTTATACAGGAAGTAAAAGATCAGTAAGAATCTTCTAAATGACCTTTTTCTCTGATGTCCTAAAACTTGAGTCTCTTAAGAGTAAACAAATCATAGTAAGGCCTAGCTTAAAAGGAAAATGATTCCTAATTTTGGCAAATCTTAATACCTTTAGGGAAATAAAAAGAAAATGGCTCTCTCCACTTTCCTTGCTCTGTTCTAGTTATCATGGTTATATTCTGTTCCAAGTTAAATGAAATAATGTATGTAATAGCACAGTATCTGGTGCTAGTTTGCTTTATTTTCCTAATAAAATCAGGATGTTCATGAGAGAAAATTAGGTGCATCACCACAATTTGCATGGTAAAAGGAAATCAGATATATTTTCCCCAAATCTTTTTTTTTTCCGTTTGTTGGCAGCTATTTCCCAATTCCCTAATTTAAGAGGCATATACATCAATCGACTTCAAGACAAAGACTATAAACCCTAGATGTCTGCTTTGTAAACTCTGTTAATCTGATGGATTCTGACAAAGCCAATGTTTCTGACTTTAAAACTCACCCCTAAATTAAACAACAACTTGGCTATATCCTTAGTTTCTTCCTAATAGTGTGTTGGTCATATAATGCAGCCTCAAGCAGGTATCTTACTACAAGGACCATGTTGACAGTGGTTTAGCTTAGTCTATTAAAGAACTTTTTGCCCGGCTGGGCGTGGTTCAGCAGTTGAGCGTCGACCTAGGATCCAGGCGACCGGGGTTCGATTCCCGGTCAGGGCACATGCCGGGGTTGTGGGCTCAATCCCCAGTCGGGGGCGTGCAGGAGGCAGCCGATCAATGACTCTCTCATCATTGATATTTCTATCTATCTATCTCCCTCTCCTTTCCTCTCTCTGAAATCAATAAAGATAGATTAAAAAAAAAAAAAAAAAAGAACTTTTTTAAGCTGTAACTTTTATTCTAACTTTACAATGAGAATAAATTGGGTAAGCAAGGATTTGCTTTACTGGAAAAACTGAAATGTATTAAATAAGTAAGGATTACATAGAAGTTTAAAATAAATATTTAAAATTACTTGTTACAATTTAAATAAAATGCTAGAAATTCATACAGTATACTTTTTCCATTATTTCTTTTTTAATAAATAAATTCTAGTTTTAAACAATCTAATGGCTCCTTACCCCAAAAGAGAAACATTATAGTCACAAAGTTAAAAGCTTTTTTTAAAAAAAATTGCTTTTCAAAAGCATATATTCTATATGCTTTCTAAAACATATAATTCTTTAAAAAAATTTATCCACTAATACCTTGTAATCATCTCTAAATCTAATGGGACATGAGCCCATTTCATCAGAGATGAAATTCTTCAATGACTGCTAAAATGAGAATCAAAAAATTATTATAATCTAGTAGTTTGGCTTGCAGCAAGCATTAATCAGAAGTCATAATAAATCCACATGGTTCTTTAGACAGCACATTAGTCAAACAGTTTTCTGTGATAACGACATTGACTAATGGGCTCTGAGTTAGAAGGGTCAATCATAAACTCATCAAATGCTTCATTTAATTTCTTAATTTGGACAAACACAATTTGTTTATGGGAAAGATATCAGGTGTTCGTGAATGAATAATGGCTCTGAAACCAAACTCCATTAATCAGCTCATGATTACAAATGACTTAGAGATTGTTTATTCTAATTTCATTCATTTGGGTCAACAAAGAAAACATGAGCAAATGAAACCATTTGGAAAAAAATGGCACACTTATTTCTCCATATTTAATAAGGCAATGATAAATACTCTTTCAATAACTGTATCAAAAGGCCTTTATTATTCAGGGTGATACCATTCCTGTTTATAACTGGGTTTTAATACCTATGATTTATAAGGAGACCAGGTAAGAAAAAACTGAAAACAAGACACAAAATTGTATACTCTCAATGCTACCACAGGTACACTCATTTTATAAGATTTCTCTCTGATTTCTCAGGAGGCAGTTTCTCCTGTGTTTCCCACTGCACTTTGTAACTTTGTTCTTTGCCTGACACATAGTAGGGTCTCAAATATTTGCAAAATAGATGAATGGTGTACAGTATGATGTGATACTGTAAGTATATGATGCATAATTCTGTCCTACGCTGGACTGTGAGCTCCAAGGGGGCAGAAATACTGTCTTTGGAATCTATATTTCCTTTGCCTAGTATAAGCCCTGGCGTAATTTAATTGCTTAAACACATTCTAAGGAAAAGTACTCTATCATGTAAAATTCTGATTAAGTTGATTTAGTGACAGTAAATGTGTTGTGTTCTGTATTATTCTGAAAGTACTGAAAACAATCAACTAAGGAAGAAGTGTCGTTTTTTAATTACGAAAAGATGTCTGTTCTCCCTTCCCCTTCTCCTTTCCTTTTTCTACTAAATGGCACTTAGGGTAATGAGGCTTCTTGTTGGGCTATCCAGGACTGCTGACTGTTCAGCAGTCAGTGGGTGCTGTGCTGGATGACCTTGATTTGCCCCTTCTGATCTACTCTGTGACCCCTTCCACCCTGACCTGGCCGATTAACTTGACGGTCCGCATCAAATAGGCTGCCTTGCCCTTCAGCTACTCTTTGGGTTTGGCCAATAGAAAACAGTGAAGGGAGAAGGGTTAGAGGGCAAGAGGAAAACGAGGCTCGAGTTTATTCCCTGCTGGCCTGGGGTTTGACAGTCGCTGTCCTCCTCTTCCAAAGGCCGTTTCTGTCTGGACAGCTCTCTTATAATAAGCTCTCGGATGTTCTATAGCTACTCTCTTTCCTTTACCTTATTAAGCTGAGAGTTGGTAAAGATTCACAGCTATTGCTATGTCAGGAATCTTGATGATTCTTCTTAAACCTGAGCAACCCTTTAATAGTCCCTTCATTTTTTAAAAAATATATCTTTATTGATTTCAGAGAGAGGAAGGAGGAGGGACAGAGAGATAGAAACATCAATGATGAGAGAGTTGTCATTAATCGGCTGCCTCCTGCATGCCCCCAACGGGGGATTGAACCCACAACCCGGGCATGTGCCTGACCGGGAATCAAACCTAGGATCCTAGGTCGATGCTCAACTGCTGAGTCACACCTGGCCCGGATAATAGTCCCTTCATTAAACTATGTGTTCGTGCCTTTGAGTGTGTCATGTGTTTCCGGCTGCCACCCTAAGCTGTACATTTGCTCATCTTTGGCTCCTACACTCCCTCCCAAGCCTCGGAGGCTGAGGGACAATCTATAATCTGGAGTTGTCACTGGAAAGGGGCCGGGACAGAGGCAGGTCTGCCTTGGCAGTCTGGGATGTGTGGGTTCTTGACTTCGCGCAGGAAAGGTTTCAAAATACGAGTTCAGGTGATTTTGAGAGTACATTTATTAAAGCTAAGGACAGTGAAACAAAGGAATGGCTTAAGATAGAAGAGGCAAGATCATAGCAACAGCAGTGAACCTTGGCAGAGCTGCCTTCGCCCTTTGGAAAAGTTGAGCCTGGGCAAGGCTGCCTTGGCCCTTTAGAAAGAAATTCAGAGAGGAAGAAGGAGTGAGCCAGTTGGACTTCATGGACTCAGGAAACAAGTTACAGAGGCAAAAAGAGGGCCCTTGGAGACAGGTTCAAGGGGTACCCTGGGATGAGCACCTGCTACCCACTGCTCCCCTGGTTGCAAGTCCTATGGAAACCCTTAGTGCTTAGGAGAAAGAGAGTGAAAATACCCGCCTGAGGAAAGAGGGGGAAAGGCACAGGTGTGCTCCAAAGAGAGTATGCCCTGGGTCCTTTATCCTAAGGGTTTTTATCTGTTTTGTAGAGGTGGGAATTTTAGGGGAGGTCTGAGGAGAACCTCAATAGAATATTTATCAGCTTTCCAGGTATTTCCTTTAATATGCAGATGCATCAAAATGAGCATATAGAGGGGTCAGGGTCATTCTCTGGTCAGTTTCACCTTCAAAGAAATATCACTGAAGAGGGACCAGGACCAAGGCAGGTCTGTCCTCGCATGGTCTGGAAATGTATAAACCATTTGCTCCTAAGTGTCCTTGGTTAGTGAAGATAAGATCTTGCAACTTATTAGCTAGCTGTAATGCTCCGCCAGTTTGTTCAGCTATCGTCTGAGCTTCCCCATTCTACTTGCCAAGGAATTTTCCTAGCTTCTTACTAACCTGCTTCAGAGTCAGTTAGCTTAATCCTGGCCTATCTTGTTTTATCCAAGCATGCTGACCCCCACCACTGTGTCTCAGGAAATTTAGACTTTGCTTTAAGTAACTCAATGGTAATCATTTCTACTTCTGACTTCGTAATGGGACACCTAATCAAGTGCTGCTGATGGGCTGTTGAAGAAAGTTTCTTGATGTGTTATCTATTTGTGATTTCTTTTCTGATTTCCTCTTTTAGGCTCTTAGTCCTGACCATTGAGTCTCAGGTTTCTAGATTAAGAAAAATAAAAAATTCTTTTCTCCAATATAAAATAAAATCCTAATAAGTAGAAGCCTATAATGTACTCATAAAGAAACTAGTACATAAATAAATCTTTATAAAGATCTCTTTTATTTAAAAACAATTAATGCCTCTCAGTTACGAAACCCTTTTCAAAAAGTCTGTTTTAGTGCTAGATATACTGTAAAAAGGCAAATCCCATGTACCTGCACCTCTGGGGAATGGAATCTGATGATTGAACTCTTCAGAACTAACCTATTAAACTTCCAACATGTAAATTACTTGTTTATGATTGATTTCTACAATGCACTGTACACGTGTATACTGTCTTTAGAGCTTTTGATTATAAAAGAAATACAAGTGTTTTTTTTTTTAATCAAAGGAATACAGAAAAGTAGGAAATAAAGGCACGCCACCAATACTTTTACTCTCCTTCTCATCATAGTTTGGTGGGTATTTTTCCAGGGATTTTTCTATGCATTTTAAACACACATATGCATTATGAAAAATACACACATGTCACCATCTTATACTTATGCTTGTACATGGTGCTTTTATTGCTTTAATGATTTCATAGACATCGTTCCTTGTTAGTTAACACATACAGCACTTTGCTTGATCTTCATGTCTTGTTAAACAGAATTATGCAGAATTTCCTTCATCCTTTCCTTGGTAACTGAGAGCATCATTATAAATATCAAAACATCAAGTAAAGTTTGGCATGTAAAATGGCAATGTCCTTAAGATATCATGCTTAGAGATATTGCCAGTCAGTAAACTCAAAGTCTGATAGTTTCTGAGATCTTTTGTCTGCTATTTACAATCTATCATCCTTGTCAAGAATTACAGGCCTAACTTGAGTACTTTCTACTATTATTTTGTAATTTACTCTCATTAACATAAGAGAGGTTTAAAAACTAGGTATCCAGAGTAAGTCAGTCATCAACATCAGTAAGGAAAGGAAGAATTATTTAACAAATGGTGCTGGAACTGATTAGCTCTTTGCAGAAGAAAAGAAAATTCTATCTTTAGCATCAACACTAAATTCCTGAAAAATCCAAGAGTTAATGATAGAATATTCATAAAAACAGTAACAGAAAGAAAATATTGAATTTTATTTAATAGCTGAAAGAAAAAGGCTTCTGTGGAGTAAAGAATTTGATCTGGCCCAAAGAGAGGTCAGGCCTTTGTCTGCAGTTCCTAAAAGCCAGAGTGATAAGTGTCTTTATTATTCATGGTGGGTCACTCAGACCAAGTCTGATATTTATGCTCTTGAGGTGACTATAGGTGGAGACAACCACACCCAACAGGATTAGCATGGGGCTGCCTAGGACAAAAAGACCAACTGTTAGATTAGAGGGTTAGGGCTTTGGACCACATCATGTCAGCCCAATCTCCAGAAATAGGGCAGGGCTGGAGATTGACTTCGAAGAAATAAGCAATTAACAAATCAATCATGCCTATGTAATGATGCCTGGATAAAATCTCTGGACACTGAAGCTTAGGTGAGCTCTGGGAGTTGACAATACGCCATGACTATTGTCACAAATTGATGGGGGGGGGCGTGACACATCCTGAGGAAGACAGAAACTTCCTTTGGGACACTCGTGGACTCAGTCCTGTGTCTCTTCCACATTGAATAATTCCAATTCATATTGTTTCCCTGTAATAAATGTGACCATGACAACTGTAATTTTCAATGATATCTTTGAGAGTGGTTTGGGGAAAGCTCTATACTTGTAGTTGGGATCAGAAGTCTAAGACAGACTTAGCAATCTGGAGGACTGTGCCCTTAACCTCACAAATTGGCTAACTCCAGATAGTTTTCTAATCTTAAATACAATGAAAGATGGATGAAAGAAACATGGTTAAGTAAAAGATTAACAGGGTTGACTAAATGAAACTTTTAAAATTCTATATGTCAAAATCAGCAAATAAGATGAAAAAGAAACATCATCCTAGGAATAACACACGAAACCAAGATAACAGATACAAATATTAATAAGATATTAAGAACAGAGAAAAGTCAGTAAGAAAAACACCAAGTGTACACAAGAGCACTGAAAAGACATAAACTTACAAAATAATTATTGATAAAACAAAATAAACTAATTACAAAATGATATGATACAGTTTACACCATATATGTTATTAATATCAATAAATGTAAACAGGCTTAATTCACCTATTAAACAGATTTTCAAATTAATTTTAAAACACAAGACCTAACTGTAGGTTGCACACAAGAGACACGCCAAAAACAAAATAATTCAGAAAGAAAATAAGAGATGGGCAAAAGTATACAAGAAAAATGGAAACAATACAGTGGGATTTGGGATCCTGATATCAAAGTAGATTTTATGCCAAAAAACATTAAATGTGACATAAAAGGATATACTTTAATGCTAAAAGCAACTACTCAAGATGAAGATACCACAGTTAATATCTATGCATCGAATAGCATAGAAATTATTTTTATAAAGTAGAAATGACAGAATACACAACCAAGTATAGATAGAAACAAACCAACAATAAGGAATATTAATGCATTCTCAGTATAAGATGGGTAAACTAGACAAAAAAATAAAAGGAAGGACATATAAGAGTTATGAAGAAATATAACCAATAAGGTAAATCTTTTTAACTATATATCAAACTTTATATTCTGCAAATAGAAAATATACTTTCTTCTCAAGTATACATGAAATATTCACAAAAATAAAGAAAACATCAGTAAAGTCCATAAAGTAGAAATATTACACAAATCCACTAAAACATAATAAAACTAGTAATTCCTGGTCAAAGTGGAAACAGAAACCAAAACCACAGAATTTCTTAAAAATAATGAGAAAACATTATACTCAGAATTTATGAGATATGATTATAACAGTAATTAGAGAAAAACTGAATGCTTTCTTAAGTTATAAACTTAATTAACTATAAAAATTAATTATAAAAATGAGTTAAATTTCCAACTCAAAAAGCTAAAAAAAACAACAACAAGCAATCTGAAAGAAAGTGTATGGAAGAATGTAATAAAAATAAAAGTGGGTTGGAAAAGTGATAAATGAAAGATCAAGTTAATATTCTCACCCTTTTAAAAATTAATTAAAATATTTAACAAAGAAAAATATATAAAATAAGAGTTGAACCAGAGGAAATAATCACTGAAATAGAAAAAATTACCAAACTCATAAGAGAATAGTTAGGAAACCTCTATACAAATATAAATTTCCTCAAAAAATTAAAAATTAAAAATTAAAAATGGAACTGCCATTTGAGCCAGTGACCCCACTTCTAGGAATATATCTTAAGAAGCCAGAAACACCAATCAGGAAGAATATATGCACCCCTATATGTTCATAGCAGCGATATTTACAATAACTAAGATCTGGAAACAACCCAAGTGCCCATGAGTAGGTGAATGGATTAAAAAGCTGTGGGACATTTACACAATGGAATACTTTGCAGCTGTAAAAAAGAAGGATATGGTACCCTTTGAGACAGCATGGAGGAACCTAGAGAGTATTATGCTAAGGGAAATAAGCCGGTCAAAGACAAGTATCACATGATCTCACTTATATGTGGAATCTAATGAATAAAATAAACTAATGAACAAAAAAGATCCAGAGACATTGAAACATGCAACAAACTGACATATTTCAGAGGGAAGGGGAAGGAGGAGGTGGGAAGAGATTAACCAATGAACTTACATGCATACCCCATGGGCAGACAATGGGAGGGGGAAGGCCTGGGGGAGGGGATGGGAGAGGTGGGCAGGGGGTCAACGGGGGGGGGGGAAGGGAACATCTGTAATACTTCAACAATAAAGATAAATTAAAAATAAATAAATAAATCTGAAAATGTAGATTAAATGGATAATTTACTAGGAAAATCCAGTTTGCCAAAATTAAACTTTTTAGAGATTAGAAAGCTTAACTATATCAAGTTTCACAGAAGAAACAGAGAAACTTTTCAAATACAAAAAAGGTAACGGGTCCATCCTGCTTCACAGCGGGAAATCTACTAAACTATCAAAGACAGTTTTAATGCTACAAAAATTATTCCAGAGTATAGAAATGAAAGAAAACTGTCAAACTGTTGTTATAAATTATAACATTGATACCTAAACCAGATAAAAACAGATGCAAAAAAATAAAATTACTGACCAATACCATATATGAGTATTAATATAAAAACTAAATACGATGTTACAGTACAGAATGCAACATTACATTAAAAATAACACACCATTAACAAATAGGATTCATTATAGTTAAGTAAGGGTGGTTAAATATTGAGAAATCCTTAAATATGATATACCGTATTTAAAAATCTAATGATGATATCAAATGATGCAGAAAAAACAAAAGAAAAAAATCCAATGTCCGTTCATGATAAAAACTCTCACTAAACTAAGAAGAGAGGGGTACTTCCTCAACTTGATAAAGAATATCTACATAAAGCCTATAGCTAACATCATACTTAGTGGTGAAAACGTGAAGCCTTTCTGCTAGGATCAGGTAAAAGGTAATTATGTCCCTTTTTACCACTCCTTTTCAATATCATACTGGAAGTCCTAGCAAATGCAGTAAGACAAGAAAAGGAAATAAAAAGTATGTAGATTGGGATGAAATACAACTGTCTTTGTTCCAAAATAACATGATCATCTATGTAGAAAACCTGAAAGAACTGACAAAAATACTCCTGGAACTAATAGGTGATTATATAGCAAGTTTGCAGGATACTACAACTTTAATGAACAAAACCAATTACTTTCAAATCTACCAGCAATAAACAAGTAGAACTTGAAATTTAAAACACAATAACATTTAAATTAGCACACAGAAAAACAAAATACTTAGGTATAATTCTAACAAAATATGTACAAGATCTATATGAGAAAAGAACTATAAAATTCTAATGAACAAAGTAAAAGAAGAACTAAATAACTGGAGAAATATTTCATGCTTATAACAGAAAGACTCAATATTGTCAAAATATCGGTTCTTCCCACATTGATCTATAGATTTAATGTACTCCCGATCACAATCCCAGCAAGTTATTTCATGGATGTCAACAAGCTGATTCTAAAGTTTATAAGGAGAGCTAAAAGACCCAGAACAGCCAACACAGTATGAAAGAAGAACAAAGCTGGAAGACTGACACTACTGGACTTCAAGGCTTACTATAAAGCAACAGTCATCAAGACAGTGTGATACTGGTGAAAATAGACAAATAGATAAATAAAACAGAATATAAAGTCCAGAAATAGACTACACACTTAACCACCTTTACTTAACAAAGGAGCAAAGGCAAAACAATGGAGGAAAAAAACAGTCTTTTCAATAAATGGTGCTGGAACAGCTAGACATCCACATGAAAAAATTTTAATATAGGCATAAGACGTTGCATCCTCCACAAAAATGAACTAAAAATGGATCACAGACTTAAACATAAAATACAAAGTAGTAAAACTCCTACAAGATAACAGGAGAACACCCAGATGATGTTCAGTACAGCAGTGACTCTTTAGGTAACACTACCAAAAGCATGATCCATGAAAGAAAGAAATGATAAGCTGGATTTTATTAAAATTTACAAATTTTTCTCTGTGAAAGACAAGGTCAAGAGAATGAGAAAGCCAGTCACAGACTAGGTGGAAATATTTGCAAAAGACACATCTGATAAAGGACTGTTATCCAAAATATACAAAGAACTCTTAAAATTCAACAATAAGAAAACAAACAACCCAAATAAAAAATGGGGAAAAAACCTTAATAGATACCTCACCAAAGAATACATACAGATGGCAAATAAAAATATAAAAAGATGCTTAACAATGTCATTAGGAAATTACAAAAAACAACAACAAGATACCATTATACACCTATTAGAATGGCCAAAATCCAGAACACCAACACCACGAAATGCTGGAGAGGGTGTGGATCAACAGGAGCTCTCATTCATTGCTGATGGGAATGCAAAAATGGTACAGTCACTTTGTAAGATAGTCTGGCAGTATTCACAAAATTAAACATGCTCTTACCACATGATTCATCAACTGCACTCCTTGGTATTTACCCAAAGGAGTTGAAAACATATCCATACAAAAACCTGCCCATGGAACTAGAACAGGCAAAGTATTCTGAAAAAGAAGAACAAAACTGAAGGACTAACTAACTGCTTTCATTACTATAGAGCTACAGTAATCATGGCGGTGTGGTACTGACAAAAGGACAGATAGGCATATAGATCAATGGAACAGAATACAGAATTCATAACATACCTAGTCATATTTAGTCAATTGATATTTTACAAAAGTACAAAGACAATTCAGTGGAGAAAAAATACCTTTCAACAAATGGTACTGGGTAAACCAGATATCCATATGCCAAGATAAGAACTTCAACCCATACTTCATAAAATACACAAAAATTAATTTAAAATAAGGGACAATTCTAAATGTAAAATCCAAACTATGAAATTCTAGAAGAAAACAGAAGCAAGTCTTCGTGTTCTCTGGTTAGGCAAAAATTTCTTACATATGACATTGAAAGTGTAAACACAAAAGAAAAAAACAGATAAACTGGAATGACCAAAGCAAAACAAAAACTGTAACACCAAGCAAGTACTGACAAAGATGTGAAACAACTTGATTTCTCATAGGGAATGCAAATGGTCCGGCCACTTTGGAAAACAGTTTGCAGTTTCCCATAAAGTTAAAATACTTCCCATAAAATTATCATACGTCCCAGCAATCTCAGTCCTAGGTATTTACCTAAGTGGAACAAAACTTATGTTCACACAAAACCCTATTTGAGAATGTCATAATGGTTTAATTCATAATCATCCAAAACTGAAAACAACCTAAATACTTTCAATTAATTCCACACAATGGAATACTACTCAGTAATAAAAGAATAATACAATACTGATAAATGCAACACTGTGGATAAATCTCAAAAGCACTATGCTAGGTCAAAGAAGCCAGACTCAAAAAGCTGCATATTCCATTTACATGGCATTGGAAAAGTAAAAAGTATAGGGACAAAATATAGACCTGTGGTTTCCAGGAGCTAGGAGTGGTGGGAGAGCTTCACGAGGAAGGGTAATGGGATGATACAATTGTTCTATATCTTGATTTTGGATATTGTTACACACTGTTTGCATTTTTCAAAAATCAAAGAATTCTCACTAAAAAGTGTATTCTACTACGTATGTTAATAATTTTAAAAACTGTTTAGAAAATAAACAGGCAAGGCATAGAATGGGAGAAAATATTTATAAAGTATATATCTGATATGTATTCAGAATATATAAATAACTCTACAAGTCAATAACATAAAGAACTCCTTTAAAATGGACAACAGATACGAGCAGATAGTTCACAAAAGTATACAGATGACAATGACTGCATGAAAAGATGCTCAACCTCATGAGTTATCACAGGAATGTACAGTAGAATCAAATAAGATATAACGTATCCCAAAAGAATTGCTGAAACTAAACAGCAGAATATTGACAACACCAAGTGATGTCAAGGATATGGAATAAATGGGACTTTCACACATCGCTGTGAAAACACAAAATGGTACAGCTACTTTGGAAAACAGTTTGGCAGTTTCTTATACAGATAAAACAACATAACTACATAACTAAGCAATCCAATTCCTAAGTTTATTCAAGAGAAATGAAAATATATGTTTACAAAGACTTGTACTCCAGTGTAAAAATGATTCATGAACAGATGTGGCTGAAAAGACACATAAGTTTTAATCATAAGTTTAAATTACATAAATTTTAATCATAAAAAACATAAACTGGAGACAACCCACCTGTCCACCAATTGCTAAATGAATAAACAAACTGGTATGGCCATGAAATGGAATACTACTCAGCGGTAACAGAAATGATGCTTACGACAATGCAGACAAACTTGAAAAGCATTATGCCAAGTGAAAGACCATAGACAAAAGTCTACATACTCTATTTCCATTTATATGGCATTCTGAAAATAGCAAAACGACAGTGACATAAAGCAGATTAGTGTGCTAAGGTCTGAAACAGGGAGACAGAATTGACTTTAATGAAGTACAAGGGAACTTTTTGGAGTAATGTAAATGTTCTTTATCAAAAATTTTGGTGGTAGTTAACATGACTGTATATGTTTTCAAAACTCATCGAATTTCATACTAAATATAGGGGATTTTTATCACGTTTAAATCAAACCTTTACTAAACTTCCTTAGGTTCTCTTCATAACTACAAAACAATCAGAAAATAAAAACAAGCCAAAGAATATTTTTAATAACCTTAAACCCCACACCCAGTGATAATAACCACTATTAGCATTTTGCTATATAACACCCAGGATATTTTTCAATGTAAATATATACTTTTGGTCAAAACTAAAATAGAACCACTCTTCAGTGTTCAGGAGCTTCCATTTTTTGAATTCCAAAATAGACCACAAATATTTTCTATTTCAATAAATACACTGTGTACATTAAAAAAGAAAAATAGACTATGCTATGATTGTCCTAGTTGTAAGAAAACACCAATGCTGCCATTAATTATTTCAACATTTACAAAACTTGCTTTTATTACCATATAACTCGATTTAATTCACAGGTCTTGAATTCCTAAAGAAATGTATTTTCTAGTTTTGCTAAGTAAAATTCAACTAAATCCTTTATAAAAACAGAATAAAATCTTAACTTTCATGGGATGACAGAGCAATTAAAATATAACAGTAAACATTAAATAAACATTAATTAAATATTTTTTTTGGAAGAGAGAAAGGATTATTTGTTGATTTGTTACCATCAACTCTGTAAATTTAGGAGATGTTGTACTCACACACAAAAAGGGCCACTCTATTTAAACAGGTTTTTTTATTATTATTATGAAAGAAAAAAGAAACCCCAGGGTCTAAAATGTAATGAGTGATCCTATTAGTTCCACCAGACTAAAATCATACAGTCTACGTATGTGGTCTTTTCAGCCACATCTGTCATGAACCATTTTTACATCACAAAATGCAAAATACTGAGCTCTGATTTACTAGATGAGACCTGGGAAAGAATTCATCATTTGCTTTCCCCCAAAAGAAAAACTGGCCCACAGGAAGATAGGTGACTGTTCTTTGCGGAACATACTCCGAACTTACACACTTTAGAATCAAATCTTAATATAATCTGAGCAATAAAGCAAAAGCTACAATGAAGTAAAGGATTGAATGAATGAATGAATGAATGAATGAATGAATGAATGAAAACAGAAGAAATCTCAACCATGGCCTTCTTAAAATCCAAATATTTTGCCTAGCTAGAAAACATAGACCAATTATTTAAAATATTTATAATATATAAAAACATAAAAAAGTGCTTACCACATAGTAGATGCTCAATAAATGACACACTTAATATTTAAATATTTCATGAAACAGTTCTATCAAGCATTTTATATAATGATTTTATATTCCTCCTTGAAAAGTTCTGCTAATATAAAATGGGATTTTTACTTAATACAAAAATATATAATATAGAAAAGTTTTGAATTAATTATCTCCTTGACTCATCTGATATCTGTATTAACCATTTTTTGGTAATTTTCTTTACATAGTATTATTTTACTCTTACAAAAAAAAGATGTACAATTTTCCTGATAGGGAAAGGTTGGTTATCATTCAAAAATTTTAATGGCTTAAATTAAGAAATATTAAAAGGTGGTTAATAAAAAAACACATTACATAATTCGATTGTAAATAAATTACTGACAATAATTCTAAAACCACTGAAAAAGAAACCATGACTTTGATATATAAACAAACATCCAAATCTTATACACTTGTCAGTCTTTCAATAATGAAGTCTAGGGGAAAATAAATTCACAGACACCCAAGTGAATTGGCAACTGTAAGTGACAGAAGCCCTTCTAAATCCTCTGTTTACACTGGGGATTAGTGGAGTAGATTTTGAGTTGCAAACTGAACAGTCCATGGTCAAGGGAACCTGCTCCCTGTCAGCCCGCAGGGCACAAGGACAAAGCATGGTCCTGGTAGGAAGTGACCCATAAACGTATTCCTACCCAGGATTTATACAAAGCCAGTCTGCCTCACAGAAACTCCATATGACCATTAACTGGCCTGCAAGGCCTGCCAGGAGGCCTAATTACAGGTCTACAGAGCCCAATAACAAAAGCTGAAGGGCTTTAGCCTAGGGATGATCTGCTTTATACTGACTTGAGAGAGTCCATATAGAGGACCCAAAATAAAGAGGTTTAGTTTTAAAATTCTCCCCAGAGATCCAGCATTGTACTCAAGTCTAGAAAGCCCACATGCAACATACTTCAGCTAGGCTTAAATATACCAGCCTCTCAAAATTAACATTCAACTACTGTCTGCTTAACATCTGCTCAAACATGGCAAGTAGTTGTGGTATTGTTAGACTCTAGCTGATAGCTTTCTTACTAAATATTATTAGGGATAAATAATGGCCATTCAAATATAAACATATAACTGATGCTAAAACAACTTATACTTTTAAAAAGCAATTTACTTAATGATACTCCTTAGGAAACACTATTGTATCTTTTTGGCTTAAAACAAAGCTAGAAGTCTTGCTCATAATTGGAAACTGAAAGTTAAATTAACATTATTAATTTGATTTTGCATTAAAGCCATTATATTTTATGTAGAATTTCTGAAGTTTGTAGAAACCATATTTGATGACAAAAAGGTTTTAACCAATGCCAAAGTCAATTATACTACCTAAGGTTTTATTCATTTGTTTCCTTTAAAAAGCACTATTCTTAATTCTTGATAACTTCTAACTGTATACGCATGCTGGTATGAGGAAGATGTCTGGCTCTATATCTCTTCTTTCCACTCCAGGGATGCCATAAAAGACTACCCTTACTAGTACTAGCTAATATTTATAGAACATTCGGTTGCTGTTGGGTGCTGTTCTAAACACTTTATTACATTAACTTATTTAGTTCTCATAAAAACTCTAAAAAAACCACATTATTTATTATTATTCTCATTACATAAATGAAAAAACTGATGTTCAGCAAGCTTCAACAACTTTCCCATGTTTTATCAGTAGATAATAGAGCTGGAAATGGTACCCAGGCCATCTGACTTGAGAACTTAACCACCATAGCATACTGCCTTTCAGAACGATTGCTAACATTTACTCAATACTTACTATGTACCAGGCACTGTTTTAAGTGTTTTGCAAATGTTAACTCATTTAAACTGCATAACAATAGCACCAATAGTTATGTGCTATTAATATTTCCATTTTATAGATGAAGAAAGTAAAACAGAGTAACGGGAAATGAAATGCCCAAGCTCACAAAGTCAGTTAGTGAAGTGGGATATGAATCTAGATGCCAGCACAAATCAAGCAGAAACCAAAATGAGGGGGCAAAAAGTCTGACAACTACTTATTTACATAAAATAGAAATTAATTATGCAAACACTTGCTCTGTTTTTTAGGTTTGTTTTACATGAAAGCCTCTCTCACAATAAATCAGGCTGTGTCTTGGACCCACAGGTCAGTGGTTAGAAACCTACAGAGTAAAATATCTGGCAGCTTTAAGTCAGGGTGGCAGAGCAGCTGTCTATGCTCCCTGGAAACAGTACAGCACTAGCCTAGAAATCTCATTTGCAGTTTTCTGAATTACAAATATTTAAAGTTAGACTGAATTTTAGACAATATTGAGACTTCCAAGATCACACTGCTATGAAGAGAAAGGGCCAGGACTTGGCTTCTAGGTGCTCAGCAGGTAACTACCTAGACTAAAACCTAAGTTTAACATGCTGCAAAAAATGGAGTGAGGCACTTACGGCTATTCCTAAGCATAGCTTCTTACCTGGATATAATGTGAAAGGGTCTGGACCTTATCTGTGTTTTTAACAATACTTAACCAGCTTCCAACCCAGCAAAGGGCTCTGAAATGCATGATCCTAGTTAGGTTTATGACAAAAACATTGGCAGGCATAAATTGCCCTAGATTTTTCAAAGTTATCAGAAATTTAACTATTATGAGCACTCTAACAGTTAAGGGAAAGAACATTTTGACTGAAACTAATCCTTTTCTATTATCAATTAGAAGAAATTCATTTCAGAATCAAAGGTTTGCTTGAAGATACAGATTATTTTATTGTAAGATAATTGTAGCATTACACCTAACAAAACCAGGTATGTATTTGGTGGTATTTTCTATCACTCTTCTTTCTGCCCAACATAACTGAGGGATTTAACGTATGAACAGAAAAAGCTCGAGTTTGAGTCCCGGTTCTGCCACTTATTAGGTATGTGATCTTTTACAAGTCATTTACACTTTCAGGATATTTGTAAAATGAAGCTAATTAGCTCTCCACGCAGTGATGTGAGTCGAATGATAAAAGATTTATGCAAGTGCTTTGAAAACTATAAAGCACAATACAAAGGGCTATAGACATAATTCAGAAACTGAAATATTAACAGAGGTTTTATGATAAAGGTGATTTACCATACATGCACTAAAAAATTTCTATTTTTTTCTTATAACACTAGGGATATAATTTTAAAGGTTGCATGTGTCAGTAATTTTATTAAAAGTAAAACATTAAGGAGAATTTAAAGACAATTATATCTTGTGAAAAGCGTCATCTTTTCACGCTAATAAAAAGTATTTATGTTCCAGACAAGTCTCCCTTCTAAATTCTTCTTCTAACCCATGAACATACTTGGCATAAGATAATATTGTGTTTTTGTGGAAAACCAAAATAATGTTTGGAAAGGTGCTAAAAAGTCAAACATGAGTAAGAGGAAAAGTGACAGAGATAAGTCTTTAAGTAGCCTTATTATTCCTTCTCCTTCCTCCATGATCATCATGTTTTATTATCTTTTCTGTCACTCACTACCTTAAACTTTAAGATTAAAAAGCCAGATTACTGTCATGTATATTTTATGTTTGAAGCCAGAAAACTTTTTCGTACTCTTACTTGAAAATCCATCAAACTGTAGTTAAAATGAGCACACTAGCATTTAAAGGTTTAATGTTCAATTATCCAAACCATTTGTTTTCCCCCAATGACTTATTCACCAAAGATTAATAGCTGGACTTCTACTTGGTACAGTAAGTACCACTCACTACAGGTGCTATTAAAACTGCTGGGAAAGATTTAGAAGTTTAAGATATGGTTCCTAACCTTAAGAAGTTTATAATTTCATTGGGAAAATAAGTCCAGCATTCATGAAACAATATCAGTAGTATGTGAATAAAGATCAGCATAAATGCTGTGAACAGGCAAGGAAAAAAAGAATTCAAAGAAGGAGAGAAGCAGCACGTGCTGAAATGGTCAGGGAAATCATGTGGACATTTTATCTGAGATGCATCTTGAGTGTTTAAAGAGGGGGAGAGTAAAAAGGAAGATACTTTTAGAAGGGGTAAAATCCTGAGCAAAGAGTCCCAGGCAGAAAAGAACATGAGTAACTAACTCAAAGAACAATGAGAAAAAGTACAGAAATGAATTCTAAGAAATAAAGATAGTTAAGTGTGTGGATCCTTGGAACCTTAAGCATAGAAATGTAAAACTGATTGTGTAAGCAATTGAGAGCCAGTAAATAATTTTGAGCAAAGGGGTAGCATGACCAAAAGGTGGCTAAGAAAGCATCATCTAGCAGTGGTATTCACAAAAAGCAATATAAAATAAACATTTTCTGGTGGCTACCATTTTGCCAAGCTTGGACTAAGCACTTCACATATTATAATATTATATTTATCTTCACAACAACCCTGTGAGGTAGTTATTATCTTTCCCTTTACAGATGAGGGTATTATGGAACAGAGAAGCCCCTAATCCTAAATACTTTCAAACAGTTACCTTAAATGTGTGACATGGTCAACTTGAGACATTAGGAGACTGAACTCATACATTGCTGGTGAGGAAGTAATGTGGCTCAGCTGCTGTGGAGAACTTTGGTGGTTTCTCAAAAAGTTAAACACAGAGTTACCAAATGATCTCACAATGACACTCCTAGGCATATCCCTACCCCAAATACAAACAGGTACTCAAAAGAGTACATGCATATGCATGTTCACAGCAACACTATTCACAATAGCCAAAAGGTGGAACTGATCCAAATTTCCATCAATATACAAAGAATAAACAAATGGTGTATATACATGCAATGGAGTATTATTCAGCCTTCAATAGAAATAAAATACTGACAAAAACTACAACATGGCTGTACCTCCAAAACATTATGTTAAGTGAAAGAAGCCAAACACACAAGGCCATAGGTTGCATGATTTCATTTATATAAAATATCCAGAATTGATAAATTAATAGAAACATCAATGATGATCGAGCCTGCAACCCAGGCATGTGCCCTGACCAGGAATTGAACCCCGATTGCCTGGATCCTAGGTCGACGCTCAACTGCTGAGCCATGCCCGGCCGGGCAGAATTGATAAATTAATAGAGAAAGAGGGCCAACTGGTGGTCGCCAGGAGCTGGGAGTAAGGGGAGTGGAGAGAAAACTGCTTAATAGTAAGAGGTTGTACTTTGGAGCAATGCAGATGTTTTAGAACTAGATCGAGGTGGTAGATATTATAAAGCATTGCAAATGTATTTAATGTCACTTTAAATACATACATAAAAATATGTATATAATTGTTCACTTTAAATAATTATTATTAGTTTTATATTATGTAAATTTCACCTCAATAAATTACTTTTTAAAAATAGAGAACCATAGTAAACTAGGAAATATACAGATGTGCCCTACTCCATTTAAGAAATCCCTTTGGCTGACCAAACTGCTCAAGGTCACAGAATGAGTAGGAAGCAGACTGAGAGCTCTTCCGCTCTTCACTGCCATCTCTCTGGAGAACTGAAGCAAGAGGCCAATTAGGAGCTAAGGGATTAGTCTTGGGGTGAAATGTTTGGCCTTAGTATAGACTAAGGAGATGGCAGTGGGAAGATAATAAAGGGATAAATATAAAAAATACTCAAAATAAAAGTGATTAATTCTATGTGAATGACTGACTATACAGCAGTTAAAAATTGTCAAGGTTTTGAATCTTAAATATGAGAATGATAAAAGTATTTTTAAAAAGGGTAAAAATCATGGCAGAAACAGTTTGTAATTGGATTTACTCAGTATCAAAGAATAAATCATTAGCTGAAGTTACAACTTAGATTCAATTTTAAAAATTTATACAATTTCATAACCTTCTGTGTCCTATTGCCATTTGAAGATTTAAAAAGCAACATTAGATATAACCTTAACTGTTAAGCAAGAGAGATAAAATTGGATTTCTGTTGAAATTTGGCAATTAATCTGAAAAAAGAGTCTATCTAAATCTGAAGATTTAGCATAGCAAAGTATAAAAATGTAACAGTTCAGTGCATATAAAATATAATTATAAATACAATAATATCTGATTTCAAATTAATGTTTGGTACAATCTGCATTACACGCTACAGTTATATTTTGCTTAATGTTATTTTACTCTTTCAAAATCACACCACTAATAATCATTGCCAAATGTTCTAAATATATTTTATTTCCAACTCAGTAATATTACTAACATTCACTAATAAATCAGTAACAATGCAATGGTTATATATAAAACTTTCTTCTGGACCCAAAGTTAGAGTAAAAGACTAAGTCTAGTCAGCAAGTTTCTATATATAAACCCTATCAACCAGATTATAGCAATTATAAGGCTAAATAAACCCTGTCTCAAGAATCCAGCATACAGCCTTGTCCTTCCCTGTACCCAATTTTAAAGGCCCAAAGTTGAAAATGTTTTCCCTGGAAACTCAAGTAAACTCCAATGTGATAGAACAGGCAATACCAGACCTTCCTATCCACTCACCTCAATCTTAGGACTAGGCGAGACTTGAACTGCAAGCTTCACCAGACTGAGCTCAATTTCTTTTATTCCTCCCTCTTAATTTTATTTGTTTACTTTTAATAATACAACGAACACCTTGAATTCCTCACTGAAACAGAGATCTGGCACTTGGACAACAAGCTCTATATTTGCTTATCTGCTCTTCCCCTATTCATCCACTGCTTCCCCTTTCCAGGCCACCGTTCTCATTAAAAACAGCACTGGATATTTTTCAAAGGGGTATAACACATTCTATCATTTTATGAAGCAATATATTCATGGAACTGGCATCAAAAAGCAAAGTCTGGTAAAAATGGTTACTTAACTGTGGCAATGAAAAGTAGCACAGTTCTTTTGTAAAACAATTTAGCAAAAATGTATAAAAAGTTGGTCTAAAGATTAATATCCTCTAACCTCATAAACTCATTTCTATATAACCAATCCCAAGAAAATAATCTAAAAAAGGGAAAACACAATTTGTAAACAGGATGCAGATCACAGTGTTATTGAAAAACTGGAGAAATTAATAAAAAACGTTACATCTCGCTAAGGTCTGTCCTTTGCTTATCCAGGCCAATGTATGTTTTTAAATTTGAAAACTGTCATAATATTTTGAAAGTTTCTCAAATACACAGAACCTAGCTTTTTATCCTTAACAGAATTTACAATGTTAAATTTAAAAAAATAAGGAGTGACAGCTGGGATTGATATAAACAAGTTATACACTGTGAGGTTTGGACTGTCAGATTGGTTTTATAATATGCTTCAAAATCATATCAAAAGATCAAGAAATAAAAGAAAACTGTATAAACTATGAAATGAAATTCTTTATAGTTGTATTGATAGAAAAGTATTTTCTGGACTAAGCACCACAAATATTTTCCACTAAAGCAAGGGTTTGTCAATACTCAAATTATAAATAAAAAATATTTATCAAAGCAAAATGCCACTAAAGAATGAATATGTACTATGTAAATGATAAGATCACACTAACTAGCTTTATCCTATTACTATAGGATAAGACACTATAGCAAGCAAAATAGTAATGTATCATGTTTTCTACATAACTAAAGATAAAATGAATAGGCTACTGCATAAAACAGAAGTGCTTTTATTTTTATTTTTTTAAAATATATCTTTATTGACTTCATAGAGAGGAGAGGAAAGGAGAGGGAGAGAGAGAGATAGAAACATCAATGACAGAGAGTCATTGATCGGCTGCCTCCTACATGCCCCCAACTGGGGATAGAGTCCACAACCTGGGCTCTATGTATGTACAGCCATACATACAACCTAGATCTCATAAATTTGTAAGGATACATGAAAATAGGTGTTTTTCTTTTTGACTCACCTGTAAGCATGCTAGGATTTATTTCAAGCTTTTCATTTAAATAAAGTTAATTATCAATACTTACCAGCAGCTTCAAGAACCAGTTGTAGTCTGGCTTTGGCCTGTTCAGCTGGTGTCTAAAAATCAACCATAAAAGACATTTACAGGTCAGTTTTAAAAGATGGAGCTTTAAATTAATGTATTGTTATGTGAATATCAGAAAATTTTAGAAAACTTTATAATAATCAACATCCATCCATATTTTAACAAAATCCTATCACACAAGCTATACCCAATCTGCTCTCTCACCTTAGTAACAGAATAATACTTTTCATTAATATGATGCAAGGATTAAGTTTTTTCACTTTTTTACTGGAAAAGGTTTTGTTTATTACCCAACACTGTACCAATCAGCAATAGCCTAAAGAACCAAAACTTAATAAGGAGGCAAACCCACAGATTTAACAACATATTCTCAAGATGTGCTATTTCTTAGCTTATGGAAACATGTGAAGTGTGACCTATTAGAATTTAAATAGCAACTTGAAGTCCAATACTTTAGGCAAGTCACATCCTAAAACCAAATATTTTCTGTTTTCTTAACTGTATTGGAAAAGAACAATTGTGATGAAGATAGGACACAACATGAGTTCGCTCTTTCAAGTCCTACTATCCTAAAATTGTCCTCTCAATAAACTTGATTCAATACAGTTGTAAGGATGAAACAGAACTAGTTTCCTACCACCTTATTCTGAGATTTTTGGAGAATGTGTTATTAGTATTCAAACTATAACATGGATCACATCAAGGCTATGATTTTCATGAAAGACTTGTTAAAAATTGCTTTTAATATGACTTTTAATATGACTTCACAATACATTTAAAAAGATGTCAGCAAGTGGCTAAGCAACCTTATGTTTACATATGAGACCATCATTTGAGAATTAACATTTTACAAAATATATTAGAATATTTCGCTATTTATGAAAAAAGTTTAAATGAAAAGAATGAAATAACTGGATATAGAAAGATGTTGTGCTCAGAGAAGTTTAAGAATTTGAATGGTGCTTTTGAAACTGCAGGAAACAGGATGGGAGAGTTGCAGATGAGATGGGAGGGAAGACAGGGAGTGCTTTTTGTATCATAGAACAGGGGTTAACAAACTGTAACCCTAGACCAGGGGCTGGCTTTCTAAGTAAGTTTTATTGGAACACAGCCCTGTCATTTGTTTATATGTTGTCTATGGTTGCTTTTGTGCTCAACTCAACAATAGCAGAGTCGATATTTGTGGCAGGAAACTTATGCCGGCAAAGCCTAAAATACTTAGCACCTGGACCTGTAAGGAAATGTTTGCTGACCTGCGCCATAGGAGATGGGAAGATGTAGGAGATTTTGAAATAGCAGGGTGGTAAGATGAGATCTGTATTATGACATATCATTCTAGCAATACACTTGAGGATAAGTTGAAAGGAATGTGACTGGAGGCCAGGAGAACAGTTAGGGAGCAATTAAAGAATTCCAGGCCAGAAATCATGAGGGCCTGAGGTGGAGCAGCGCAGTAAGGTTGGACAGGAAGAACTAGATTTGAGAAATATTTAATTGGTAACATGTTTGGATATGAGAGGAGGAGTTGACAGAGTACTTTATGTCATATGTTTGTAGAGAAAATCTAAGTGTGCTTTATAAAGTATTGAAAATATGTGACATCAAATTAAAATATAACAGCAAAATATCAATAGAAGACTGTGACATGTACTGAATATAATATCTCTAACAGTTAGAAACTAAACTGCCTATAGGGGCCAAACAGTTAATTTAAGCATTTATGATGATAACAGGCAAATGAAGTTTGTGTCAGTGTCAGGGAGCCTGGAGAGTGTGGAGAATTCTGAGCACATGGTCCAGGCAAAGGAAGCAGCTGATACTCAGCACGAACTCACTGTTGTCACGCAGAGATGCAAGTCCAGGGTGACAACATTTCTTGATTTTTCATGAGACTTTAAGTCACCATGAAGACCAACACTGTGTGGAACAAACACTACTTCTACGAGATAAATTCAATCCCACGACAGTCTGTGACCTCTGCATCTACTTAATACACACAATTGAAATGTGATACTTTGTGCAATGTAACATAACGGCAAGATGGACATGATACTCTTATAAGCAGGCCCCAAGCAAGCTGAGAACTGTGAAGAATACATTTCAGAGTGTCCTAGTAAGTACTGTTCTTTGACAGAAAAATGACAGACACTTTATTGGTTAACATATGTCATAGGAGAGTTTTATGTATTTCATAGGGAAAGATTATTTTTAACAATTAAGAAATATTGAAGACATAGAACAATATACAAAATGAGTGCTCACATCTAATAAAATATTAACATTATTGTTAAAGTCTCCTACCCCACAAAATCTCCCTCCACAGCAGTCCCCTCTCTCTACTACTCATAACCTGGACTGTCTTGAAAATATGGTAATTACCATTCCTAAGGAGAGATTCCTGATGGTTGATGCTTATGATAAGTCACCTGTTAAGACATATTTATATTTTCATTAAGTCCTCTAACCATCTATATTATAGGGTTCAGATTTCAAAGATAAAGAAAATTGGGAAATAAGAGCAGTTTAGTAACTTGCCTCTACTAGTAAATGACAGACTGAAATCAAGATTCCCTGACTCTAAATCTCAGGATCCTTCTAACTAAATCACTAGAATATTCATGAAGTCAAAGCAATTAATTTCACAGATATAAATGCATAAGGACAGATTTTTGATTCTGTTCAAAAGAAAAATCTGTCCAAAATAATAAATTTGTCTCATTAAATGAAATATAATTCCATTCTAAATACATTTGCCTATACAACTATAACTTGCTAAATTATATTTGGAAAATATAGGGATCAACTCCAACTATGGAAATAAAAAATATACTGTTAGATTCATCTACTTATAGGAAATCGGTTATTGAAACATCCTATTGAAGAGAATATATAGATTCAGTATTTCACATCTTGTAGAAAAATGGTACTAGAGTACTAATGAGGTTCTCACAGAGTCCTGTCTTTACATTCAGTTGTTCAAAATTCATTACTTTCATTTGTTCAAAAGTTATATGAACCACCTCTTATGTACAAGGTACCATGCTACAAGTTGAGGATAAAAAGATAAACAGACATAGCTTCTGGTTTCAAGAATCTAAAAGTATAATGAGAGAGATAAAAATAATAAAGAAATTACTATTTAGTAAATGTCTACAGTATGCCAAATGCGTGTTATTTCTATCTTACATTTTTTCAGAGCTTTATTGAGGTATAATGGAACAATAAATTGCACACTTAAAGTATACAGTTTGATGGGCTTTGACATACTCCTACAGCCATGAAGCATCACGACTGCTAAGATAATGACACATCCGTTACTCTAATTCGCCATGTGTCCCTCTTTAATTCCCCCAAGCCCGTCCATGCCTCCACCCCACTTCCCAGTCTCCAGGCAAACACTGATCTGCTTTCTATTATTATACATTACCTTGCATTTCCCAGTATATCATATAGATGGAATCATATGATAGGGACTCTTTTGTGTCTGGCTTTTAAATTCAGTATAATTACTTTGAAATTCACCCATGTTGTGTGTATATCGGTTTTCATTCCTACTTATTGCTGGGTAGTATTTCACTGTAAGGATACACTGTAAAGTCTATGCATTTACCTGTTGACAAATATTCAAATTATTTCCAGTTTTTTGGCTATTATAAAAAAATACTATAAACATTTAGGTAAAACACTTGTTATAAATAATGTGTTTCCATATCTCTTGGGTAAATAGCTAGGGTTGGAATGGCTGAGTCATATGGTAAATATTATGTTTAACTTTTAAAGAAATTACCCAACTGTTTCCAAAGTGGTTTTTCATTCCTACCAGCAGTGTATGAGAGTTCTAGTTGCTCCACATCTTAGTCATGACTTAGTATATAGTCAGTCTTTTAATTTCAAAATTCTAATAGCTACCTCACTATGGTTTTAACCTATATTCCCGTAATGATTAATGGTGTTGAACATCCTTTCATGTGTCTATTTATTATCCATATGTCTTCCTTAGTAAAATGAGTGTTCAATTTTTTTGCTAATTTTAAAAAAAATTATTTTTAAATTACAGTTGACATACAATACTATATTAGTTTCAGGTGCACAACCCCATGACTAGACATTTATATAAGTTACGAAGTGATCACCCGGATAAACCTAGTGCCCATCTGACACCATTTATAGTTATTACGATACTGTTGACTATATTCCCTATGCTGTACTTTATATTCCCATGACTATTCGGTAACTACCAATTTGTACTTCTAAATCCCTTCAGATTTTCCACCCATCCACCCAACCTCCCTCCCATCTGGAAACCTTCAAAATGTTCTCTGTATCTATGAGTCTGTTCTATTCTGCTTGTTCATTCATTTTATTTTTTCCAATTCTACATATAAGTGAAATCACCTGGCATTTGTCTTTTTCTGACTTATTATCTTCTAGATCCATCCATGATGTTGCAGATTCTTTTGCCAATGTTTTATTGAACTGTTTTCTTACTGAGTTTTTAGAGCTCTTAACTACAATAAAAGTAATTTTGTATATATGAGATTTGCAAAATAGACACACACAGGATTAAATATTTATATTTATTTACTTTCTGGATAAACTCCTCCCATTGAGTGGCTTGTTTTTTTCAATGTCTTAAGAGTTTCTTTCTAAAAGCAGAATTAATTTTGATGAAGTATAATTTATCAATTTCTTCTTTTATGAATCATGCTCTTGTGGTGTTACAACTATGAAATCTTTACCTAAACCCAATTCACAAAGATTTGTCCTATGGTTGCACCTAGAAGTTTTACAGTTTATATTTAAATTTAATTCTAATACATTTGGTTAATTTTTTATACAGTGCAACATATACACTGAAAAACATTTAATATGTTCCTATCCAATTGTTACACCACCATTTGTGAAAAACACTATACCGTTTTCCACTCAATTGCCTTTGCACATTTGTTAAAAATCATCTGGCCCAGCTGGGCGTGGCTCAGCGGTTGAGCGTCGACCTGGGATCCAGGCGATCGGGGTTCGATTCCTGGTTAGGGCACATGCCCGGTTGCGGGCTTGATCAATGACTCTCTCATCATTGCTGTTTCTATCTCTCTCTCCCTCTCCTTTCCTCTCTCTGAAATCAATAAAGATATATTAAAAAAAAAAAAATCATCTGGAGATAGCTTAGACTCTATTATGTTCCACTGATCTATTTGTCAGTCTTGACCAATACCTCACAGTCTTAATTACCATAACTTTGTATTAACTATTGATATCAGGGAGAATAACTCCTCCAACTTCTTTCTTTTCAAAGGCGTTTTGGCTCTTCTATTTTGTGCATCCCAAGTTTTAGAATAAGCTTATCAATTTCTACGACAACAACAACAACAAGAAGCCTGCTAGAATTTTGCACGACATTGCATTAAATCTACATATCAATTTGAGGAGAAAGGACATCTTTACAACACTAAATTTTAGCATGGTATATCTTTTTCCATAATTTTTACCTCTTAATCTTTATAAATGAAATGTATCTTAATAGGCAGCACATAGTTGGATCTTGCTTTTTCAGGCAGTCTGAAAAACTCTGACTTTTAATTGGGGTGTTGAGACCAATTTAGACTTAATGTAATTAATTATTAATCTACTATATTGCTGTTTGTTTTCTATTTGTTCCATTTTCTTTTTTCAGCCTTCTCTTAAACCGAGTAATTTTATAATTCCACTTTATATTCTTTAGTGGCTTATTAGCTGTAATTATTGTTGTGTTATTTTGATTGCTGTTTTAGAGTTCATAGTACACATCTTTAACTTACCACTATCTTTGTTATATCACTTCGTATATACTATAAAACCTTTTAATAATATACTCTTATTTCTCTCCTGCCAGTCTTATTATTGTCACTGCTGCTAGATATTGTTATAAACTCCAAAATCCACTGTGTTGTTTATACAGTTACCTTTTTTTTTTTTAAATATATCTTTATTGATTTCAGACAGAGGAAAGGAGAGGGAGAGAGACAGAAACATCAATGATGAGAGAGTCATTGATCGAGCCCGCCCCTGACCGGGAATCGAACCCCGATCGCCTGGATCCTAGGTTGACGCTCAACCGCTGAGCTACACCCTGCCGGGCTACAGTTACCTTTTAAAGAAATCTATCTACCCACGTAACTATTTTAAGTACTCTCCATTCTTTTATGCCAATCCAGGTTTCCATCTGGTATCATTTCCTAATGGTGAAAAGGCTTCCTTTGACATTTCTTGTAAAGTGAGTTGTCTGGTGATAAAGTCTTTCCATTTTTGTGTGCCTTTAAAATAAAGAAATCTTCATTTGGCCTTCATTTTTGAAAGATATTCTCCCAGAGTGCAGAATTCTAGATTTATAAAATTTTTCTTCCATTATTTTAAAGATGTTGCTTTACTGTCTTGTAGTTTGCATTGTTTCCAGTGAGAAATCTGTTTTCATAATTATCTTTGTTTCCTCATATGTAGTAACAATGAGTATTTTTATTCTTATTTGCTTTCAAGATTTTCTTAGTGATTTGATTATGCTATGATTTGGTATAGTTTTCTTTACATTTCTGTGTTCAGGGCTTATTGAGCTTCTTGGAACTGTTTGTTTATAGTTTTTATCGTATTTGGAAATATTTTGGTCATTATTTCTTCAGTTATATTTTTCTGTCACCCTCTTTTCTTACCTTTCCTTTCAGGACCCCAATTACGTGTATATTGTATATTTGGCTGTCTAAAGTTGTACCACAGCTCACAAATACTCTTTATTTGTTTGCTGTGTGTTTTCAGTCTTTTTCTCTCATTTCACTTTGAATAGTTTTTTTGCTATGTCCTTAGTTCACAAATTCATATTCTGCAATGTATCATTGCCATTAATCTCATCCAGTGTATTTTTCATCTCAGACATGCATCTCAGACATGTAGTTTTTATGTCTAGAATTTAGTTTTGTAATAGCTTTCATGTCTCTACGCATTATGCTCAGTTTTCCTAGTAGCTCTCTGACCATAAACAATACAGTTTTAATAAATCTATTAATATCCTTGTCTACTAATTCTATTACTGTGTCATTTCCGGGTCAGTTTCAATTTATTGACTTTTTTATCATGTTACATGTTCTTGGTTTTTTGGAGGCATGACAATTTTTTCAAATTTATCTTTACTGCTGAAAGTATTACATATGTGTGTGTCCCCCCCGCCATTGACTCCTTCAACCCTGCCCCAGGCCTTCACCACACTATTGTCTATGTCCATGGGTTATGCATAGATGCATATAAGTTCTTTGGTTAATCTCTTCCCACCCACCCTCACCTTTCTTCTGAGAGTCATCAGCCAGTTCCATGCTTCTATGTCTCTGGAACTATTTTGTTCATCAGTTTATTTTATTCTTTAGATTCCACATATAAGTGAGGTCATGTGATGTTTGTCTTTCTCTGCCTGGCTTATTTCACTTAGCATAATTTTTTCCAGGTCCATCCATACTGTCCCAAGAGGTACGAGATCCTTCCTCTTTACAGCTGCGTAGTATTCCATGGTATAAATGTCCCACAGCTTTTTTATCCACTCATCTACTGATGGGTTCTTGGGCTGTTTCCAGATCTTAGCTATTATAAACTGCACTGCTATGAACATAGGGGTGCATATATTCTTTCTGATCAGTGTTTCAGGATTCTTAGGATATATTCCTAGGAGTGGAATCACTGGGTCAAAAGGCAGCTCCACTTTTAACTTTTTGAGGAACCTCCACACAGTTTCAATAGTGGCTGCACCAGTCTGCATCCCCACCCTCAGTGTGCCAGGTTCCCCCTTTCTCCACACCCTCGCCAGGATGTATGGTAATTTGATAGGATGTCACACACTGTGAGTTTTATTTTGTTATAGATGTTTTCGTACCTCCATAAATAGTCTTGGTCCTTTGTTCTGGGCACAGAGAAATCACTCGGAAGCAGGTTATCCTTTTCATTCCTAACCTGTTAAGTGGGACCAGAATTGTTCCAAGTCTGTGGTTAATTTTTCCCCGCTATTGAGACATTTTTTAGTACTTGATTGGAAGCATCATGATACATGAAGTTTCTACACAGTTAGTTGGGAACAGGCACTATTTCCAACTCTGTGTGAGTGACAGGCAAAACTCCCTTAACAGCTTCAGGTGGCTCTTCCCCAAGCCTTGGGCAGCTTCCTCACATGAGCGTACTGATTAGTCTGCTGAAGACATGAAGCGACCCTCTGCAGGTCTGTGCTCACTATTCTCTTACCTGCCCTGGGAGCTGTAGGGGCTTTGGTCCCCCTGGTTTCACAGCTCCATGTTCTCACCTCAGACCACCGGACTCTGCCTGGATTCTCCCTGCCTGGAGCATGACCTAGAAATCTTCCCCAGGCCTTAAGCTGGAACAATTCAAGGACTCACCTACCTTTTTTCTAATCCCCCAGGAATCATTGCCCTTTGTGCTTGATGTCCATTGTCTTAAGAGCTGTTCTTTCAAATAATTTGTCCTTTTGTTCCAGCTGTTTCAGGTGGGAGAGTAAATCTGATTCCTGTTAATCCATCTTCAATGGGATAAAAAGTCTACCATTTATTTTCATAGTACAACATCCTCGAGAGGTAGTTACTTGCCCAAAGTCACATAGCCATTTTTTAATGCATGTTAATAAAAATGCATTATCTGTACAGAGAAACTTGTAAGTCCCCTGTGTCTGGACATCTTCTACTTCCTTTTCCTGACTAATCTATGTTCTTTTAAAGCTCAGCTCAAGATGCATCACCTCCTGAAAACCTCATCGGCTTCAGCTTCTTTTCTCCCTAACTCCTTTCATGATGGTTACAATTCTCTGCTTTATGTTCCTGTAATGCCCAGGGCTTACATTCAGTACATCTTCACTATAATTACTCATTTGGTTGTCTATAATTCCTTCTTTGAAGACTATCAGCTTCTTGAAAGCAACAACTATCTTACATCGTTGTATCATTAGCACTGAGACTAGTGTCTGGAAAACAGTCAATGCTCAGTAAGCATATATTTTAAATAAACTTCCATACAAATTTTAAAATCCTTATAAATATTATACATAAATTAATTTTGAAGTATTAATTTCACTCACTTCTACCTGTTAGAAGGAATTTACCTAATTCAAATAACTAGATGTTTAGAGAATGATAAAGGTATTGGGGAAATTATAACAAGTGGTATTAATGAACCACATAATCTGCATATAATTAATGTTTTTTAACCAGCCTATTTGATTATAGAATGGTAATTCTTAAAGTGATCTCATGAGCTCTAAATATGTATGTGATAACTTCTATGTGCCATATCTTTCCCAGCCAACATGACAAACATTTCCAAGAAAGAGCATAAGCTACCTGAAAATAACAGCTTTTTTGAAAAAATATAATAGCTATTATTCATTGTGTGCTTTAATGTTCCAGACACCGTGCTAAGCACTTTATATACATCTCATTTAACAAAATTCTCATAACAATCCTGACAAGGCAGGCATTCTTAATACTATCTTTCAGAGGGAGAATAAATTACCTAAAATCACAAAAATGATAAGGTGGCAGAGCTTGAATTTTAATTCAGATGACAAAAATCTCTGTTCTTAAAACACTGTACTGCCTCACAGATTGAGATACATTTTGTTTATTAACTTTCAATGGGTAAAAAAAGTCTAATCATTTTTGATTGCCAGAAAAGAAAGTACAAAGTTAAAACTAAAATGTCTTTGGTCTTTTGGATGCGACCACTGATGATCTTAAAGGTTGTGAGTGCCATCTTAAAAGCTCATTTTAATCAAGCTTCTTCAGATGAATGACTTTAGAAATATTAAACATATTCGCAGTATAGGGTCTGTGCCATTTCCTTTAAAGTAAAATGCAATCTCACTATGACAGAAACACATATCAACAGCTTATCATATTTCTGGCTACATTTCATTTTAACAGTTACTATAATTCTATCTCATAGGATCAAGGTCTAAGCTAGAAATATTACAAGTAGCTCAAAAGTAGATTTATCTTGCCTCTAGAACTTAGCACCAAGTTGGTTTAAATAAAGACCAAAAAAGGAAAGAATTAAACCTACAACATGTATCCCATTCTCAATAGCAAATTCCTCTTAGTTTTATCAAACATTATCTCTAAAGAGCTTAATGGGTTTGAAAAAATTTATATAATAGCTACTTCATTATAAGCCAGAGAAAGATGCCACTTTATAGATATCTTTTATAGATGGGAGAGTTAAAGAGGTGAATCTGAACCTAGGGTTATAACATCCTTCAGGCCTGTTTAGGAAACCCATATTCATGGCCCCATTAAGTGATGCTGTTCATATACTACACAAACACACAGCCATGCTTCTTTGATTACAAACCTTCTATGGCAGCAAGCAGCAGGGCTCAGTAGTGGTGGGACTGTATGGCTCAAAAAGTCTAAAATATTTATATGGCTCTTTATACAAAAGGCTAACTCCCAATCTAGACTCATTCTCACTTACTTTTTTCACCCTATATATAGCTAAAGTTATCTTCAAAAATCAAGGTTCTAATTAATGTGGCTGCTTAAAAAAGTACCTCAGTGACTCTCCATTGCTTCTAGGGTTAAGCAAAAACTTAGCACTTTAATTTTCAGTACTTTCAACAATACCCTAAGCTTGTTTTTCTATCCTTATTTGTCAGCCATGTCTGTACTTGCATGCAACATTTCTGCAACCACATCCTGTAGAACCCCCTTCTTGGACTTTTCCTTTCACCAGTCATCCTTAGTTGCAGAAATGCTGAAATGCCGCCACCTTTGTCCAGCCCCACCTAGTTGGATAGATACAGTATGGACTATTTTATGGCTCAGATACACTCAAAATCTTTGTGAAAATGCTATAGACTACCTCTCTATACTTTCAAAGTGAGGGCCCTCCCCCTTCCTTAGTTTCCTTCATTTCTAGCCCCAGCTATGGAACTTCACTACTTAAAATACCTTGTAACAGAATTTAGGAGGAAGGCTTAGATTTGGAAAGGAAGCAGTTTTATATGAAAGCTAGGCAGATGAAGCAGAAATTCCCTCCCCTCTGTGGAGTCAAGGTAGGCAGGGAGACAAGATAAGTTTGGCTTTTTTAATGCAAGTTTAGAAGCATAAAACAAACAGAAAATGGAAGAAACAGCAAACCCAAACCATCATTTATTTGTGATGGCTACACAACTGTGCCACTAAGTAGAAATGTTTTATTAACATGCCCCTGTTGGAAATTAAGAACTTTTTTTTTGGACAGCTAAACCAAGAGATTCTCCCACAGAAGCAGGAAATGAGGGTTTTACATGCATCAGTTATTTGTATGTTAGGCCTCTCAGAAGTTCTAAAATAATTCCATGTAAAACAAGTTATTTTTACCAATACTCCTAGACATGGCATTGAGGTTAAAGTAAAATTAGACTCAATAATATAGCTGTTTACATTATGAAAGGTCAAACACAAATAATTTCTGTTTCCTAATTTTTTCTATAATGAAAGAGCATGTGGTAACATAAGGACAAACATTCATATAGTTCTACACTCTGTTTTAGTGTCTTCTTTTCCCAACATCTTTATAGGCATCTGCTTTTGCTACCATAATTTTAAGCATCAGCACATTTCTCAGTCCATAAGCACTAACAGGAAGGTCTACAGGACATTTAAGAAAATGTTTTTACTCCTTCTCCAAGGATATGTTCATCGATTTCCAGTGAGGAAGGAGAGGCTGATTTCAGAGAGAGAGGAGGAGAGAGGAGGAAAGAGAGAAGGGGAGAGAGGGGAGGGGGGAGAGGGGAGGGTGAGGAGAGGGAGGGTGAGGGGACGGGAGAGGGAGGGGAGGGGGAGGGGAGGGGGAGTGGGAGGAGGAGGGGGAGAGGGGAAGAGAGGGGAGGGAAAGGGGGAGGGGAGGGGAGGGGAGAGGAGAGGGGAGCATTACAACAGCTATTTCTAAGAAACTTATTCCCTGTGACTACTTTTCTTTCTGCTTTTAGACTTTCTCTCCCTTTGTATCATCTCAAGGCTGCTGGGAAGGGAACGGTGTTCTCTGCAACACCAATTATCTGGAATGGTCTACCTATTTCTCTTTGCTTTACAGACTTCACACAAGTTTTTAAATGTCTTGACAAAAACTTTTCTGTTTTATTTCAAGTTATAATTTTTATCTTTGAATGCAGTTACTTTACTTTGCCTCTAAAAGATCTTCCAAAATTACTTTTTTGAAGTGTTTTCCCTGCTAAAGGACTATACTAGAGAGTTTTTAAAAACATGTTTTTCCTAAAAAAAACAAAACAAACCACATTAAATATCCAGTTGTTTAAACCATTGTTTTCAAAATAGGCAATGATGCAGATAAACCCACAAAAGGTCAAATAAATATTTTATTCATTTTTGTTTCCATAAACATACTGCAGAAAACAATTTATAAGATACTTTCTAGATGGAATACTTGCAATTAGGGTATGTTTCACACATGCCCAACAGGTGTATACAGGTGAAAGCAAAAGGCAAATGCTGACTGGGTACCAGAACACCTGTGTTCTAGGCTTGCCTATGTAATCCCTAAAGGCGTTAGTTTCCTCATCCATGAAAATGTGCTCATGACAATGTTTCTGAAAAATACAAGAGTATGCCCGATAGAAGAGTTGTTAAATAAACTATGGTCTGACCCCATGATAAAAGCAGCATAGTAGTAAATTTTTCAAATGTTTTCAAGACGTTAAATAACATGCGGAACTGCTAAAAGTACATTTTTAGAAGATTACAAAACTATATATGTAAAATAATCCAAATTTGTAAAATAAGTGAAAAAGAAAATGCATATTATAGAAAGAACTAAAAATATATAGCAAAATGGTAACAATTTTTATTTTCTTCTCTATTAATTCTACCTGTGTTTTCTAAATAGAATTCCATTGGCTGTACCAGGGAAAATGGGTATTATGACAAAAGGAAAATTCTTTAAATTAAAAACTAAATTTAAAATTTTAAAAACTATTAATTTTTTTACACTTCATGATAAAGTATATTTATGTTACACATTTAAGTATATTTTCATTTGCTCTAAAATCTCCAAGAATTATTTAAGTATTGCCTATAGTCTGACATTTGACACCCATTCTTGCTACTATCATGAGGTTAGAGATATATTTTGCTAAGAGGTGAATTTTATAATGAATAAATGTCCTAGCCTTTTGCATCATAAGACCTGTAATCAATAACTGGCTTAAGTCATAAGTGAAAATGATATAGAGAGTCAAATACTGTTTTTTTGGGTAACATTTAGTCTAATCACAAAACCACTTCACAATTCATCATAATTAATGATCTCTGCTTTAGGAAAGTCCAAAATCATGGGGGTTGTTAGTCATCATTAAAAAGTATTGGCAGAGCCTTGATTTGTAACCTATGTTGCTATTGTTCTTTTAGAATTCTAACGTAGAGCCCAAATAATATAAATAATGAATACAATATTTCCTGAACTTTCATTCTAAAATAATCAGATCCTTCTCTCTTTATTACTAGTCTTCTTCTGACTCCTCCCCTCCTTGCTGACCTAAAATATGAGCTAATAAAGCCCTATTTTTAGTCATGAAAATTGCCATACTAATAAAATCCTATAATCAGATGTATTGCTTCACACACTTTAAAAAATACCTACTATGTAAGGGCAGTGATACAATGTATTATTATAGTAACTTGAATATTATAACTGCAACTCCTTACCACCTGACTAACCTGCACTTCATTTTCTTAAAGAACTGATCATTCTACCAAAACAGCAGCTGATTTTTCAATCTTAAAAAGTGTAATTTTATTCAAGGTTGGTTTTTGCGTATATTTTGTTTTTTATTTGTTCTTAAGACCATGAGGAATAAGGAAATAAATATACTTTTTAAAAAAACTTTAAGTTAAAACCATACAAAATGCTAATATGCAATCATTTTTAACTATAAAATTGGGACTTTAATTTGATTGAAATAACAGAATCAGGCAGAATTCACATGGAGTAAGGCTGACATTTTAGGTTTAAAAGCAACAGAAGAAATCATAAAGGAGAAAGACTGACAGGATTGACTGCATAAAATATTCAATTTTATATAAAAACTATCTGGCAACACAGAACCAAAATAAAATGGCAACACTGTGACAGTAAAATTATTAGCAACAAATCTAACCAAGAGTTTATAGCTTCATTTAAAAATAGTTCCTAAAAGTTTATAAGAAACTTACTAACTCCTAAAAAATAAGAGAAGAGCAGAACAACTCATACAGTAAAAGGGAGAGCTAGCCAAACTCTCTCCTCACATTTCTCTGGTAGAATTCTGTCATTATTATTAAAATATGCAAATTAGAAAATTGTAAATAAAGCTAATGCTAGCCAATGATGTTAAACTCTCATATTTCACTATTGGTATTATACATTAATACAACACTTATTTGAAAAATGTGAAAAGAGCCCTACACATACTTTTTGAGAAAATATTTCCAATACATTGATGGTACACATTCTCTGTTACCATGGTAGGACAATACTATTCTCTTTTGCTGGGATAGCTGATTCAATCACTTCATTTGTTTTTGCCATACATGTGGTGGTGAGTTTTACTCTTGTCCAAATTCATGAGAAAAATTTTCATAGGTGAGCTTTCCTAAAAATGATTAGTGGTTCATGCTTCATGCTGAATAGTGTATACAATTTGGATAATAGCCAATAGATGGCACTGTTCTCACTAGGTAGCAAACACATAAAGGTCGCATTAGAGGCACAAATTATTAAGACCAAATACCTGCTCAGATTAGTGAATCTGATTATTTTTGTGTGTGTGATGGGGGCTGTATATTAAAATATATTAAATATTAACTAATTTAAACTTCATAATTATAGAATATGGAGACCAATTTAAGGCAAACATTCATAAATATCCTTAGTATAAAGATATTTATTGAGTACTTACTGTTTCTAGGTACTAGAGATACAAAAGGGAATAAGAATATTTCCTGGTCTCAGATAATCATAAAATAATATGTTAAGTAAAATTATTAATGTGTATATGCACAGAGACGCACAGGGGCTCATTCTGAGAATGGAATGGATCAATGAAAGATTTCTGCAGAAATGATGCCCGAGCTGGTCACAAAGGATGTGAGGTATGTGTGTACACCATACTTTAAACAAGGGGACAAGCAACAGCAAGAACAAGAAGGTAAGAAGTGGTCTAACAGTATAATGCAGAAAGAATGAATCAGAACATGGCAAGATATAAACCTGGAAGAAGAGGTCTGTAGCACTCAGGGAGCCTGTTCTCTTAAGAAATTTGGACTCGAAGCTTTGATATGATTGGAATCATTAAAGGAATAATGGGGACTAGCATGATCAGTCTTATATTTTGGAGAGATCACAGCAGGAGCTATGTGAGCATCAGTTTGAATAGGTAAGATTGGAGGTGGGAATCCGACCCAGTGGCTGTTGGGTAGTACAGGTAACAGGCAATGAAGCATGACCCAGAGCAATGGCAATAAACAGTGGAGAGGAAGACTAGGTTCTTCAAAATAGTTAAGGGATATGTGTTAGCAGGAAATGGCCTTTAAATGGATGTGGGAGACGAGGGAGGAGGCATCGAGAGCGACAATCAAGGCACTGTGTTTCGTAGGCCCTTTTAAAATGCCACAGGTAACTTTCTACTGATCCCGCATCCTTTTAATTGCTTTTAATATAAAGTACAAGTTGCCGTCTTCCTCTTATCCATTCAGTCTTTACTCTCTGATAGCATCCTGTACTTTACCTTCAAAATCCTTATTGGACTTTATCAGAATTATCACAAAATATATCATGCATTTATTTATCTCTTCTATCTCTTCTACTTATTAAATTATACTGCCCAAAGATAGGGTCTCCTCTCCTGTCCTAGATCACTATTCCATACCTAGCACCTAACCTGCTACATAGTTGATGCTCAACAAATATCTGTCGAAGAAACCTATTTCCGAAGTTTCAAGCTCTACTCACATTCTGGCACTTTCCATCAAGATCCAACACTGCTGTAAACCGCATTCAGTGAAGTGCAGCCACAGGCGATGCTGCCTATTCATTAAGTACTTTAGCTTTTTTTCCCAGTGAAAGCTTTGCTCACCAGGGCAGGACAAGTTAGAAGCTGTTTTCCAGTGTAATTGGGGCTCTCTGGTCAGTCAGCTTTCTCCACCAGGGACTACAACTAAAATACCACTCTATAAACAACAAGTCTCTGCCTTCACCTTCTGAGTCCTGCCAGGGTTTCTACTGTGTCTCCTTGAATCTCCCTCCTTCTTTCATGGATATTTACTTATTCAAATGTCATAATCTCTTCTCAGGGCTATCTGGAGATAGCAGTGATGGTCAGTTGTCTAAAGTTTATCTATTAAAAAAAAACTTATCCCTACTCTTAAATTATAAAATTACACTTACAGCATTGTGTGTGAAATGGAGGTGAATGCAGAATTTTTTAAATTGATTTTAGAAATAGGAAGGGAGAGGGAGAGGAAGGGGAGAGAAAGAGAGAGAACCGTGGATTTGTAGTTCCACTCATCCATTCATTCACCAGTTGCTTCTAGTATGTGCCCTGACCAGGGATTGACCCCACAACCTTGGTGTATCAGTACGATATCAGCTCTAACCAACTGTGCTACCCAGCCAGGGCCCAGAATGCTGTATTTTTAAAAACACACCCAGCTTTTTCAATGATTTCTTCTATGTCAGTTTCCTTGGAATTTTAAAGAAAAAATTGAATGTAGACTAAAGGAAATAAACAGATTTATTGTAATAAACTTAAACATAAAAATCTGAATTTAAAAAAATTACATAGACCTTCCATTCAGAATATTTATTAAAGAATAAATTGTTCTGAATAATCTAAAAATATTCATCCAACAGATTTAAAAAAAAACATTTTAGCTCATACTTGTACAATACAGGTTTGAGGTGGTGAGGTACTATGAGGAATGCAAAAATGGATCTAACTTTAATTTATAGTCTAATATGGTACTAAAATATACATATAACTACAATAAAGTATTCAATGTATTAATACTATTAGAGAGGTAATATAAGTTGGTACACTAGTTCAGAGCTGTGAAAGATTAATTTTGACTGGATATATGCAAATTACTTTATAGAGGAAACAGAATTTAAGCTGCTCTTTAAAGAGAAAGAGGTAGTATGTAGTCATGTCAAAATGTAATTTATTAGTATGTGTTTCATAAAAAAAATTTTATTCAATTTATTTAAACTAAAATAAAAAAGAGTTCTCCCATTTCCCCCAACCCCCAATCCCTACCCCCTGCCTTTTAGCACCACCAATCTGTTCTCTTCACCTATAAACTTGGGGTGGCATTTTGTTTGTGTTTTTTAAGATTCCACATATAAGAGAAATCATACAGTATTTGTCTTACTGTCTGACTTATTTCACTTAGCATAATGCCCTTGAGAGGAATACAGTATATTTTTTAAAGACAAAAATGCTACAGAAAAACAAGGTCCCCAATAACAAACTCCCAAGCATCAGGAAACACATATTAGGCAGACATGTAAAGCTAATTAAATTTAATATAAAACACCATGTCAAAAAAAGAAAACCAAACGAACAAACAAAACACACCAAGTCAAAACAGTCACAATACCATACTGGAAACACAGTTTTAAAATGTTATTTGGTTACCTACTTAGAAAGATTATATGTATTCTGAACTGGATTAAACTCTAGCCTCCAAATGACCAAAACATTACTGCCTCTAAATAAAAACTATCAATGACTCTACTTGCATTTTAATAAATGCCGCTTTGTCATTGTAGAATTTCTTCTAGAAATATATATTTACATAGAAACTTCAACAAACTTGGGAGGTAGATCAGTATAAACATTTTATAAATCATAATAAAGGTAGACTGAGTGAATGAAGGAAAGAAAAAGGAATAAATTATATTAGAATAACATTAAAGCAGATGTTAAAAAAAGTCAGTGTAAACTTTGCCACATAAGATGAGTACCATGTATCTGTGGATAACAAAAGATAACATTTTAGCAGTTTTCTTTTAAGAGACTTCATAGCTTTTTCATTGTTACTTCACACATAATGTTTATATAAAATTCTTAAAATGGAAACCAGGTGTACATTAAACAGTAAGTGCTGATTTGTGTTTATTTAACATATTTTTAAAAGCTGCTTCTCTAAATTTATCACATCCTCAAAATACAGTGTTCTTAACTTTAGAATAATTCTGAATATATGGTTATGGAGATATAGCTAACAAACTTACATTTATTATTTACAGTAGTAAAGTCAACAACAATCAATTTTTATGTGAACAAGTTAAAGGATGGAACCTGAGTTTATTTTGGTATAGACAATTTTATGATTAAAATTTGCGTACTATATTTAAAATATTTGTTTTACTAAAAAATAAGGCATAAAAGAGCACCCCTTCCCCAAAAAACATTGGAAGAGACCCACCTATAACTGACTCTTCCTTCAAGAACCTTGGTAAGATAGTATACAAGAAAAAATATTA